>NC_051222.1:9094635-9204635 GCF_015220715.1 Pygocentrus nattereri | reverse complement strand
CATCTGTCAATGTAAAAAGGAGGTCCTAATTTTGGGTAGTGCTTAAGTAAGCAGTCCCCTCACCGATCACAAGGCCAGTTTAGTTTGCCCCACCCACACAGCTTTAACTAAACTGGATATGTTCTCTATTGGTTTGATTTGGAGACACTTATATACGACACCCACCTTTAGAATGTAGCTTATTAAACATGAAAGCTATGAAGAATATGACGAAGTGCATTTTATGCAAGGAGCATAAGAAGCTACAAAAAAGCCAAATAAATAGTCACATATCACTGATTTTTGAGAAGTCTGATTGGACAACACATCCCTATATACCTTAATTATGTTTACTCTATTAAAATAAATAATAATCCTTTTGTCCCTACCAGAACAAACACTCTGAACAGTTGTGGAACAGGGATGCAGTCTCACTTCCGGCTCTAAAATCCAGGGGTGTCTCTGACTCCTTTAGCTTTGGGAGGGTGTTTTATGAATATAGTTTTCAGTGTAATTCAGTGAATCCAAATCCAAAGAAATGAAAATACATAAAAAAACACTGAAAAGCTTCAAAAAGTGTTGGTCTTTAAAGTTTACAACACCATAAATGATGATTTTGTATTTCTTTAGCTTATTACTATCTCAACTAGTGCCGTGGTTTTCATAAAATAATCCTTGAAATATCTATGATCTGCATACCTAAATGCTTTTGTTCAAATACATTTTATATTACGGGGCTGCAGTTCAACTAATTTGAACTGCAGATTTGCAAATCATCGTATTCTGTTTTTATTTATGTTTATACAACGTCCCAACTTCATTGGAATTGGGGTTGCATTTAACCTCTTTTAAATTTTTCATTTAAACTTGGATAAATATATAATATAAAATCCATTTTAGCTTCATATAATGAGCATTTTAATATTTTACACCGTGTTGTCTGGGGAGGACGGCGCTTTCCCTCACTCTTCTGCGTGTGTCACCCACCCTTCTCTTCACTTTAAAGCTCATTTCTGTGTGTTTTGAGATTAGTGTGTGTGTGAGGGAGTGTGACGGGTTTTTGGGAAGCGTCTAGTAAATATTAGGTGTGTCACTGTGTCTTTGTTATTAAGCACTTTGGAGAAAGAGATCAGAACAAAGAGAGAGAATAAAGAGGTAAACAGAACACATGCCTGATGGGAATTAATATCACACACACACACACACACACACACACACACACACACACACACACACACACCTGCTGGTCCACGGCCACAGCGTCTAACCCGTCATACATGATGTTGACCCAGCCGTCTTTAGATGAAAGGACAAACAACGACATCAGTGCCTGCACAAAACATAAGACACGTAATATTATACATGGGCTACAAAGCAATAAATAGCAGCATCTGTAATTATTCAGTAATTAATCTTCTGTAAGTGCTTTAAATAATTCAGCTTCTACTATGAAACTAATATGTATGTTATGCAGCTGTAACTGAGGTGAACTACATTCACATCCAGGTTCTCAGGGTTTGAGGGGTTAAATACTGAAATGGACTCAAATGTATTCCATTTTGTTAAAGCCACAGTGAAGAGAAACAAGTGCTCACACTTTAGTTTTTGCTGCTTAATATACTTCCAGTGCATGTAATGAAATCGAATCGACGTCATTTAATCTAACATAATATTTTTAGGACTTACAGGACTCTTGGTTTTGTTGTATAGTGCCACCTCATGGCCAACTGAGGTCAACCTTTATAGGCTATTATACAGAATATAGGATATTATTGTCTACGCGGACACATCATATTTTTGTGAAGGTTGGCCAATGCTGAGCCCTCCAAAGGCCTCTTGAATACTTATTGGTCAGAAGAAGCCTTATTTGCCAAATGGTTGAATTCCCCTTAAGAAACAGACTGTTGGTTGTTATAGCGCCCTCTATTGTGCAATCAGTAACAAACTTGGTGGGCTTCCACAGAGTCATGTGAGGTACAAGACTGTTAAGTTTGGTGAGAATCGGCCAAAGCAGTCTCGATCTGTCGCCTTTTAGGTGAATGAAGCTAAACCCAGGGGGGCTTAATTGGCATGTGGCAGCCATTTCACTTATTCTCCATAAATGTTCAATTTTGAGCAGAACTCTTTGGAATGACGTGTTGAGGTCAACATAAATAGGACCCAGTGGCAATGATTCAGCTCGTCACGTTTAGGGAAGGAAGGGTTGTGTGTACAATCCCAACATCATATCCACGGTGAAGCATGGTGGTGGTAGCATCATGACAAGAGGTTCTTTGCAAATAGTACTGAGGCACTGCCTGTCACTGAAGGAAATATGAATGGAGCTGTCAGTCAATGGAGATGTCAATGCTCATCAGCCAAGCAACTGAGGTGAAGATCCTCAGTCCAGCAGTGACACTGAGGTGTTCAAAAACTCCAGCAGCTCTGCTGTGTCTGATCCACTCAGACCAGCACAACACACCACCACCACACCAGTGGTACTGCAGTGCTGAGAACGACCCACCACCCAAATAGTACCTGCTCTGTGAGGGTCCATGGGGGTCCTGACCACTGAAGAACAGGGTAACAGAGTATCAGAGAAACAGATGGACTACAAAGTGCAGCTATACAGTAAGTGGAGCTGATATCTAAATTACTTGATCTCTGTATTCCACTGTCTGTTCCATTTAAGCCTTTTAAATGATGACAACCCTTCAGCAAAGGATGTTAATGGTGGGCTTTACAGCTCCCAAAAAAAAAACGGTCTTACAACTTCAGATGACCTCACAGTTTTCAGCTATGAAATTATGGAAATCTATTTTTTAGTGCCCTCTATTCGGTATCGACAATGATACATTTCAATCTCACACAACTGGCCAACATACAAATTATTTTATGAAAGACTTTCTACGTCCTCAGGGTTTCCAAAGTTTCCAGAATGTGTCCGTTTGATGATGTAGGTCGCATAAATATCTAGATTTAAAAATACAGTTTGAACAGAATATCTTACAGCCCAGCTTAACAAAACAAAGCAGTCAACAATTAGTAATTGTGAAAATTTACACAATTCTATTGAATCATTTTCATTTCCAACTGAATTATGCAATGTTTATAATCTGTTTGTCTTGTCTCTCTCATCTCTGATCTGTGAGCCTCATACCTCATACCTTCCCCCAACCCTGTTGTAAAACTATTTGTTTTCTTGAGTGACTGTGTTTGTGTTTGTGTGTGTGTGTGTGTGTGTGTGTGTGTGTGTGTGTGTGTGTGTGTGTGTGTGTGTGCGTGTGTGTGAATACCATACCTGGCCCAGATTGTCAAAGTTGTATTTTCGGCGTACCCATCGGTAGTGCGCTTGCAGACACTCCGACTTGTTGGTGATGTTTTTGGTGTCGAAGCCTTCGCAGTGATAAAACTTTCCCTTAAAGAGCTGAGAGCAGGAAAAAGCTTATCAACACAATAATCAGCACATCATGAATAAATAATACATTAATACTAAACAGTATTTGGAGGGATTCCTCCAGGCGAGAACTGATTAGATCCAGGACGATTCAGCATGAATAGTTCACACAATGTGATGTCGGATTTGTGCTGAAAACTGGGTCGGAGCGGGAAAAGGTTATCAACATGCTCAATTAGTCGAAAATTTGCCTTTGACAGAGTTAGATTTGGAGCAATTATCGTCCAAGAGGTGTCCTACATCCCTCATAACTGCTCCACACTGATGACCTCCATACACTCCAACTATGCTCCAACCGAACTTAGTCTTCACTGGTTAAACTTCTCCTTTCAGCACTTTCAGGTTGAATCGAGGTGAATATAAACAAAGAGTGTTGCCGTATTTTAAATGGATAAAGTGCTGGGGTGGAAATGCTTTTCAGTTAAAGCCACAGGGAACCAAAATCCTTGATTTCTTTCTAATCAGGTTGATCTTGCTCTTGTGGGCACACATTGTACAGTACTAAGACCACCCTCCAATATCCAGTCAAAACAGACACTGAGTACAAATTACTCATTTCTCAAAGACGGGAGAAAGCAGACAGCGTACACTTACTCAGAAACCTTAAACACTAACAAGCAAGCAGTTGTCAGTTTACATCGATCCTCGTTTCTGCACTCACTGTCCATCTTATCAGCTCTACTTACTGTAGAGCTGCTCTCTGTAGTTCTACAGTTACAGACTGGAGTCCATCTGTTTCTCTGATACTCTGTTACCCTGTTCTTCAGTGCTCAGGACCCCCATGGACCCTCACAGTGCAGGTGGTGGTGGACCATTCTCAGCACTGCAGTAACACTGATGTGGTGGTGGTGGTGTGTTAGTGTGTGTTGCGCTAGTATGAGTGGTTTTAAACACTGTGTCCACTCACTGTCCACTCTATTAGACACTCCTACCTCGTCGGTCCACCTTGTAGATGTAAAGTCAGAGACGACAGCTCATCTGCTGCTGCACGGTTTGTGTTGGTCATCCTCTAGTCCTTCATTAGTGGTCACAGGACGCTGCCCACAGGACGCTGTTGGCTGGATATTTTTGGTTGGTGGACGATTTTCAGTCCAGCAGCGACACTGAGGTGTTTAAAACTCCAGCAGCACTGCTGTGTCTGATCCACTCACACCAGCACAACACACACTAACACACAACCACCACGTCTGCAGTGCTGAGAATGACCCACCACCCAAATAGTACCTGCTCTGTGAGGGTCCATGGGGGTCCTGACCACTGAAGAACAGGGTAACAGAGTATCAGAGAAACAGATGGACTACAGTCTGTAACTGTAGAACTACAGAGACCAGCTATACAGTAAGTGGAGCTGATAAAGTGGACAGTGAGTGTAGAAACAAGGATCATGATGTTATGCCTGATCGGTGTATATTGACTCCATCTTCTGCCTTTATTATATTCATTCCATTCTTTTCAGGAGACCTTCGACTTTTCCAGGAAATCTAGGTATTTTTCCACACCTCCACAGCTCAGTCTTAGAAACTGGTTGATCAAAATATCCAAATCGTAGTTAAATAATAAACAGCAGTCACTGGACTTGTGGCGTGTCCTCATACAGGTCCCTGCCAATTCTCACTTTTGCGGTCCTGTGGGACTGAGGCCCTGTGTGCTGAGGCAATGTTTATACAGCAGATTTTCTCACCAGATTTGGTGGCTGGTCACAATATCTTTTTAATGTGATCTGTATGTGACAGTCCGAACAGATCAGCTCCTAAACTGACCAAAATCAAAGCTTCACGTTGCTCATCCAGAGGTAAACAATCATAACTGCCAACGAACACCAGTCGCTCCCGTAGGGATCAGCTTCATCTTCGCTAGCATCACAGGAGCCATCATGAAGCTTCACTGACTGACAGCTGGGCTCATCACCCAGAATGTGCTCGAGTTCACTGTAAAAAGGCCATGGTCACTTCTTTGGTTCACATCCTCGTGTTGTATTGACATAAAATTAGCATGAATACACTGTTCCCTGGGACTTTAAAGCTGACGGAGAGTATGTTAGTCCAGGGACCGCCAGATGGTCCCTGCAAATCATACACAGAGCAAAAATGAAGGGTTCATGAGGACCAGTTTGAGAAGCACTGTTTTAACCAGAATCACTGGGCTGGTTTAAATCTGAACAGGAGGGAAAAAGCTATAAAACTTATTAATACTCCAATACTTTGTCCAAAAATACTGTAATATGCATCGGTTTATGTATTCATACCTGGACCCCCAATATGCCAAACACGATGAAGAAAGCACAGCAGATCAGCACAATGTTTCCAATTGGTCGGAGAGACGTTATCAGTGTTTCAACCACCAGCTTAAGTCCTGGAGCTCTGCTTATAACTCTAATCAGACAAACACACACACACACACACACACACACACAGATTTACACAGTTTCTATGACCATACTGGCCCATGCAATGCCAGCAAAGAGAAGTTCAGCACTCTAAGCAGCGCCCCCTTGTGGCCAATCACAGTTAGTGCCATTTCAGCACCATGGACAGCAAAGACTTATCTGATGTCACTAAACTGAAAATGCACAATGGTTGACATTAAACATTAATAATGAATACTATATTCTGTATATCACTGATGTTGGAAGAAAACCTTGTACCTCCATTTTTGCTGTTTTTCAGGTTTTGACATAATTTGAAAACGCCTATTGCCCTTTACATTGTGTGTAGATTTCATGAAGAATGGATCGACACAAACGGCCCAAAATCGCTTGGAAGTATGTCTGGTTCCATTGACTTACATTAAACGTAAAGGATTTTCCTTCCTCCTCTTGCAAAGTTACCATTTTGAAGATACAAGGTTTTGTTCCGGCAGCAGCGATATTCCATTCTCATTTTACAACTGTTGGTACAGTTTTTACAAATGTTCTTGGGATATGTACTACATTTTCCATGTCTTGTGCAGCCAAGAAAGTCATCCCAATACTTTCATCTCAACAGAAGAAATACAAATAAACATTAATACGGTCAAAGGTAGCAGGACTGGGTGGTATCTGTGATTACTGGACCTTCTCAAGGGGAGCTTTGGAATGGTTAACACTCACACGCATCAATTTACAATGTACTGTTTATTTATTTATTTTTAAACACAACTTTTTCAGATTTCTGTGAACTGTATTTACATTTTTAACTTTTAGAATTCTTTTAACTCTTTACACATAAAAAAACATGGCATGTAGACTCGTGCACTAGCTTTGTATATAACACGCAGACAGAATGCATCTGATTTAAGTTCATCAGGCCTCTTGTGTTCTCCAGCTCTAGGGCTTCATGTGGGGTGTATCGTCAAGCCTTGTCTCTCCAAATTAGACATTATACAGTAGAAGGAAAACGTTGGACGTTAATGTGGCAAGATATTTTTCCAAGTCATTTTGAACCATTTCTGCCGGTCTTTTCGTCATAAAGGTTTAACATGAGGCGAAGGCACACAGGACGTTTCAAATTACGCAAAATAAAACTAAAACATGGACAAAAAAAGTGTCAACGTCATTACTCAGTAAAAGTAACACAGTCTCCATTACACAATTCAATATGTAATCACTTTATTAGGTAAAATGTGGTCAAAAATTTGGTATACAGTGCTCTGCAAAGGTTTCAGGCACAGTTTCCTTGGGCAGCATTATTTGCTCAGAAAAACACAGAATTAGTACAAATAAGTCACAGTATTATTCGTAGCTCCCATCCAACACCCAGTTTGGCTAATCAGTCCTTCTTTTTGAAGACGAGGCAAAACTGCTTTTCTAAGCAACTACTTTCTTACTTTCTTCTTACTTTTCACTGTAATCATGTTTGTTTGAATCTATTCTAATGTCAAATAGTTTTTAACTGGCAACATTTCACTCACAGCCCCGTTAAATGCTTTTAAACTATTTGCTTAAGTGCCTGAGACTGTTGCACAGCACTGTACGTTAAACCATCAATGAGTCAATGATAAGAAGTTACCCACAGTTACAGAATGACTCACTGCTCAAACTGTGTTTACACAGTAAATGTATAACTATATATAAACACAGCGGTGACTCATATCTCATTTCACACCTACCTGAGAGGCCTCAGCGTTCTGAGGAGACGCAGCACACGCAGGATTCCCAAAATGCGGTTGCCTCCAGACGAGGCCAGCGACACCAGGATGTCCACTATAGACACGAAGACCAGCAGCCCATCTAGAACATTCCAGCTGCTCTGCAGATACGAGCCTGGACCCACATACATCCCCATCGCCACCACCTATTACAGCAACACATGCTGCATCACCACCACCATCATTTTAAACCTTACTGTATAAATACACTTATTAGGGTTTTTATATACCTTAACTGTCATCTCAGCTACGAAGATGGCAGTGAAGATGTAGTTAGACACGCTGAGGAAAACACGTTCCTGAACACAAGAGAGAAAAAATATTCTGCTTGCAAGACAACAAACATTGTTTTAAGGGTCCTATCATATATTTTTTATCAGTTCTGTGACTTTTTGTACCAAAAACCATTCATTTTAAACCTCGGCCTTAGAACTAAGCACGCTGCTTTGGTTACCGTGATTTGCACCCAATGGCCAAAAGTATGTGGACACCTGCCTATCACACCTATATGGGCTTGATGGATATTCCAAAACCATGGACATTTATATGTAGTTGCCTCTGTGGCTTTTCGAGCCTCAACTCTTCTTTGGAATTAAGGGGTCCAAACCCATTATCCCAGCCCATTATCCCTCCTCAGCCAAAATTTACTGTTGCCACTGTGCATTCCGGTAGTTATCATTGTCTTGGCATCCACCAAACAGATTTAGCCATCAGACTGCCAGATAGTGAAGTGTGAGAACATGCATCCACTGCTCCAGAGTCCAGTGACAGTGTGCTTAACACCACTCCAGCCGTCGCTTGGCATTGCACATAGGGATCTTAAGCTTGTGGGGAGCTTGTCAGTCATGGAAACCCATTTCATGAAGCTCCCAACTCAATAGGCGATTTGTGCTCAATGCGCTTCAGCCCTCTGCAGGCCCCCACTCTGAGAGTTTGCAGGGTCTAACACTTCATGATTAAACTGTTGTTGCTCCTAGAGGCTTCCATTTAACAACAGCACTTACAGTTGTCTGGAGCAGATCTAGCAGGGCAGAAATTTCACCAACGGATTGTGGCAGAGGTGGCATCCTTTAACAGCGCCACAATTAAAGTCACTTCAGTCACTTCAGAGCTCTTCACTACAACACATTCTGCTGCCAGTGTCTGTCCATGGAGAAAGCATGGCTATGTTACCTGTTACCAATGCGTGTGCCTGAAACGCCTCAACTTACTAATTCGGAAGGCGTCCATATACATTTGGCCATGTAGTGTATGTGAATGACGTCTGCTGTGCTATTACTGGGAAGTCATATTCAAAAGGAAGTGCAGGGTGAAACCCTCCTCATGGAGTTAATGTGAATGGGTGGGGTTAAACTACTGTAGATTGAATAGGTGGATGTAAAATAAAAAGAATGAATTAAAGCAGGTTGTTTTTGCGGCGTAGCTTCCATTTATAGATTGAAAGTAGAGGGGAGTGAATATTTACATACTACATCAAACTTATGTCTAAAAAGCAGGGAATATTTGGTTTCCTGTGATTTGGGGCCTTTAACACACAAAAAAAGGGTTCAAGAGAGGCTTGCGGCTGTGTTTGTACTCTCTCAAGCATGCTTCGTTTTCACACTGTTGCGTATGGGGCAACGCACACTGCAACCAAAAGACGTGCAAAATGATTTGTGATTTTAAACCTCACAGTGAAAACGTCAACTTTTTGAAAATGGAAACAATGAGTGCCCACAAAATCACTGTATGTCCAACTGAAGGCAATCAACAATAATTCTCTCGTGTCAGTCATCCAACATGGAGCAAAAGTTAGCTGGCTGTTTTTGAACATTTAGAGATTTTATATGTCAGTTTTGAAATATTTATCGATTGTCTCAGCCTTTCATATTTTCCCAAATCATTGTCTTGTTTTTACCTACTTGTCAGTCAAATGTGCTAACCTTCCCCTAAGCGGTGGGGGGAGCTCAAGCTGCAGTGCTCAGCTGCAGTGCATCTTGTATTTAAAAAGCTGTCTTCTGAATGTCTCTACAGAGGGTTTTATTTATACACGGCCTTTGTCCAACCCAAGGTCGCTGTACAGCTCAAATCATAGAGGACTGTGCAAAAGACACAGACAATTTATTTATTTTTCAGCGTCAGGTAAAAAACAGAAAGCATATATTTAATATTATTTAATAATTCCTCTTAATATTTCTTTTTTACAAACCTCCAAAGTTGAGTCTTAGAAGTTGGTTGAAAATTCTTTGAAGTAATCAAACACAATCGGCAGTGTTGAGGATGTTTTCAGATCTGAAGCAGCTTAATTTTCACCTCTCTCTCAAAGATGAAAGCTTTAAGTGTTGTTTATTTGATGGAGGGGGGGGGGGGGGTTGTTGGTCTACCAGGTTTTCCAAGTGGTTGTTAGGAGGCCAATTTTCTCCAGAAGTCCAGTTTTGGAAATGTTTGTCCTTATTTATGTAAGTATCCCTAGAAAATGAATATCTTGGCTGTTTTGAATGGAAATGAAACAAATGAAGGGTGGGCTCTGATCCACTCAAACAGCAAACACTGGTACTTATTAAAAAAAACACACATCTAGTTGTTGATTGTGCAAAATAATTGCTGGTGTTTATGTGGCCAGTTAGGAAAAGGACTAAACTTAAGTGACCACTGATTTATAGCTCAACGAATAGAGGCATAAAAAGTGTTGCATTTTTTTCAGGGAAAGACTGGTGGGTGTCACAGTCTCGTGGGAGCTGGGGGTAATGAGTATTGTAGTTCAGGACACTGATATAATGACCACTGTAACACTGGAATAAGGATGGATGGATGTTGTTACAGTTTTAGTTGTAGTTAAGTTCACCATGCTGTAGGGCTGGATGTCAGGTCTCTCTAGTGCGATGGTGATGCAGTTGAGGAAGATGAAGATCAGGACAATGTGATCGAACATCTTATGAGTGATGACCTTCTGACAACGCACACGGAACCTGTACAGAGAAAGAGAGGTGGAGAAACAGAGAGTCGTGTCAGTGTGGATGTACGTGGAGAGCGAGTGCATTCGGCTGTGTGTATGTAAATGTGTGTCTAAGTGCTTGTTGACCTGCTGTAATGAATCAGCGTGTGAATGTACTGAGATGTGCTCACTCGTTTTGAGGCGAGAACAGATAAAGTGACCAATCTTCGTGATCTCTGCACCACTGGGGTTTATATGGCTCCAATATCCTCTTGACCATCAGACACCAGCTCTACAAAACACACATAAACAGGAAAACTCAATTTACATAAACAACACGTTACATTTCACAGCCATTAAACAAAGGTATCTACAGGTTTATCCAAATTAAAAGCTTTTAAAGACATCTTTAATATCAGTTCTCTGATGCAATTAAGCACCATTAGCACAAACGACACGTTACTAATGAAGGAAAAACGACAGAGAATATAAAAGCAGCACTCCAGCTAAGGCTGGGCGATAAAACGATAAACTTTCCTCGATAGAGCTATAAGAAATGTTCTCACACTTTCATGTTCTCCATTTTACACTGCGACACAACTCTGCTGTCACGAGGAGAGGGCACACTTCCACGTTTCTCGACAAGATTAGGGAGGGAGGGAGGGGGCGACGAGTGAAATGAGTCGTCAAATATATTTTAGCAAAGAGCTGAAATGTGGAGTTCTACATTCCCTGTTTGAGTGGATCGGCGATGAGTATGAGTGACCAGATAAGTGGCGTAACTATAAAGTGCAGATTTCAGTTTAAACGTACCTAAAAGGAAGACTTTCATTTGTCTGGCGTGAGAGAAACACACTGCAGTTAATGCTTTTACACAGCCAGCGTCAGATATATTGCGGTTCACCCCTCAAACTTTTACGATAGAACAGAGAAATCCAGTTGTCTGCTAGGTGGTGTCTGAATACTGTGGTCTGCTCTGGATGTGGTAGGAGTGATGGCAGTAAGGCGCTCTGATCCATCACTGACGTACTGAGCCAGCTAATGTCTGCTGTTCATATTAAGCTCATGTGGTTAAGAAACTAAACAGTTGAGCACTTGTAACCAGACAGCTAAAAATGTAAACATGCCTACTCGTCTATTGAAGTGGTGCCACAACAGTCTGGAGAGTGAGATCTTCTAGTTTAACCTGATAACTGTTACCCTACCCAAAGTAAAAGGAGCTCTGTTCCCACATACTTTGGGCTACGGCCATGATTTTGGTCTAATGTGAAAGGCAACACTCTCCAGTCTTTTTCTACCAACTATCAGAATAATTGTATGAATTACTGACACAGAGTAGCAGAAGCTATTATGGTAGAGTTCACAGATCACTAAACCGATCTCTGACTCTTGCCTTGATATCAAGACCACATGTTTTGGATTATGATGTCTCTGTGGAGAGTGGCGAGTCTTTGAAGGTGAGGATCCACAGATATGCTAGTGTTTGGTGCTCATGTTGCAAATAAGACTGCTGTAAATAACATCATTTAAAGGTTTCCTGAATAGTATCTAGGTAGTATTTCCAGCATTTTAACAGTATATTCCATCACTGTATTGCTGGACTGTCTGATGCATGAAGATGATGTAGAAAAAAGCTTTTGTGTGCCAGTACTGGTCTAGATTACTTTCTAGTGATCTAGATAAGGTAAAACATTAGGAAACACCTCTTCTGATTATGCATCTTGAAGGTAGGAGGAACTTGTGAAAAACCTCACGTGTACTGGGGTGGATGCATGAGGCGGTTTGGAGTGTTTTGTTTTTTTCCCTGCCAGCTGGCTAATACAGAAGGAAGCTGGAAATATAAAGTTAATGCGAGGAAGCTAAATACCACATCTGTATTTATTAGCCTATAATTCAGGGTCGACACTAGCATTCCGAATGACTTTATCACTGCGGGGAGGATTACCACTGGCTGTACAACGTATTTGTGTCACGCATGCTGGGTGTTGTAGTGAGAGATTACAGATGGATGGAAAAACAAAAGGACACAAAACTGTACATCCTGTAAAACCGATGGGACTGAGAGACGCAGCTCTGTACTACAAAATATTACACTGCATGGCAAACACAGCGAGAAAGCCTGGAGATGGAAAAGGATGAAGAGACTCTACCAGAAAGCAAAAGAGGGGGAGGCAGAAGGAAAGAGAGGCGCTCAAATGGAGAGAGAGAACGAGAGGCTCTGACCTCTTCCAACTCCTCATCTTCCTCTGCATGTGTATGTGAGAGCTGTCGCTGAGGCCCGTATGGAGAAGAAGGATAGGACCCGTCCACTCTGCCGTTGCACTCCACATAGGGGCGGGACAGGGGCGGAACCTGCAGCAGCTCCGGCAAGTCGAAAGACCCCAGACGCGAAACTCCGCCCAGGCTGCCCGTCCTGCTGGACTTGCCCTCCTCCGACTGGTCATCATCTAAGCTTTCCCGCCCCTCGCCTGATAGGAGTGACTCGCGCTCTCCTGACTGGCCACGCCTCTTGAGGCTGGGGGCGTGGCCTAGGCTGTTCCAGCTGGAGCGGCGGCTTCCCCACAGACTGGACTGCATTGATGAACACATGGGGAAATGCAAATGACAAACGGTGACATTTCATATACTTATACCACAATGTTATCTTGATATATTATCATAATATGGATTTTCATTTACATGAAAGAGCTTCATTTTTGTGCTTCTTCCACTGTTAAAAAATATATGATATGCAGTAAATTTAGTAATACGTTTGGCAAAATTGACAGTACAGATGTTAAACATTAGTCCTCTATCAGTTCAATTACAGTGAAAACACATTTATTTATCTGTGTTATTTTAACCGTTTCTATTCTACAAAAAATATTGCAAAGAAGTAAGCAGTGATTTCTAAACCTACTTTGACCTGCATCTGAAGAAAAACAGTACAAAGACAAGACAAGTAATGTTTTACCTTATCAATTGTTTTTTATAAATATTTACTCTATTCTAATACGGATGACGTCAACAGGTTCCAAAAAAGTTAGACTTAAGACAAGGAACATTGTGAAATACTCGATTGAGGATTGAGGATACTTTGACAAACTGGTGCCAAAAACACTGCGCTGCAATTCAAATGCAGGTTAAGACTGCACTATGCACAGTCATATGTCATCATGCTGTCGACTTTTCTGGATTGGAGCACAGCTGAAATGGCCTGATGCAGATTGGAAATGTGTATTGTAGTCTGATGGGTCCACCTTACAGATTGTTTCTGGAAAAAATGAATGTCGCATTCTCTGGGCCAAATAAGCAAAGGACCATCCAGATTGTTACCAGCATAAAGTTCAAAATCCAGGGTCTGTCATGGTGGGTGGGTGGGTGGGTGGATGGGTGTAATTACTGGGTGACCTGCATATCTGTGAAAGCATCATTAACTCTCATAAGATATGTAGCCTTCTAGACGACGTCTTTCTCAGGAATGTCCATGGTTAGTTTTAACATGACAATGCCAAGCCACATCCTGCACATGCTACAAAAGCATGGCTGTGTAATGAAAAAGTGGAGGGGTAGACTGACCTGTCTGCAGTCCAGTCCTGTCTCCCATTGAAAATGTGTGTCTTATAAAACTCAAAAATGTTATAACAAAGGCAACACAGCTGAAGACTTTTTCAAAAAAAGAATGGCAAAAAACTGGATCAATTTGTGTTTTCAGCCCCCAAATGTTTATTAAGTGCTGTTAAAAGGAAAGGTGATGTAACACAGTGGTAAACATGCTCCTGTGCCTTTCATTTTATTTATGTGTCACAGGCATCAAGTTTTAAATATTTATAAAAAGCAATGAAGTTGCTTCAATTTAATACAGGTCAAACAGAATTAACTATTCATTGCTTCCTGGTTTTATTAGCATTCCAAACATTGTCCCAACTATTTTGTAACTGAGCTAGTATTTAGTTTTAGATTCAGTTTTTACATTAATAGTTGGTTTTATTGACTGAAAAGAACACATTTTAGTTTAGCTTTTCTTTTGTTTCATCTGCCTTTCCTTCCAATGTTTTACCATTTTAGTGATGCTAAATCAGCACAACACTAGCTAATTTGCTTAGCTGGGTTTAAAGCTTCACCCAAAAATATCAGAAAAATCATGACTTAAGAAAGAAGGAATCAATTCAACCTCGAAAATACAAACGTACTATTTTTTAAGTTTGCAGTGGACATCACAGTCTCGTTTTAATTTTCCTGCTTTTGAAAACACAATTGAAGTGTTTTTTCACTGCTAGGTTTTGTTTTTGTAATGTTTTTCTTAATTATATTAATGTTTAATGGTTGAAACACCATTAAACTGTAATTACAAAAAAAGAAAAAAAAAATAGTTTTTTTTCCCAAAAATAAAATTATTTATATTGCTGCTAAAGGACCAAGCAGAATTTATAGCAACACTAGCTGTACACTGTGGAAAGATGTCCTCTTTTCAGGGCTGATATCTCTTGTCCTACAGCTCAGTGGCATTTTCTATTAGAAATGCTGTCTGTAAAGCAGAACTGTGCCATTTGGCTCCAACCGAACCCAGCTGGACGTCCAGGGGAATGCAACTGTGTGCACGCCAAGTGATGCTAAAATGTACACAGAGGTCAGTCTCTATTTTTGAAAGCGGTGTGCAGATTCAGCTGCGTGTCACATAGTTATGTGGTAAATAAGGTGCTGAGCCTTCTGTTCCAAACAAACTGAGATGTGCCAAAGCTAAAGAGCGGGTGGCTTTATTCTCCCTGTTGAGTGCTATGGGCAAAGACTTGGCCCTAGAGAAGATCAGCGGATCTGGGTTTATGATAAACTGTAGAGCTGCCCAGTATCGCTATGGTGACATAATCATCACCATACTGCTACTGCAATATGCAAATGTGCCTCTAACCAGTCAGTTGATGTTTTATTGCATGTTGTGAGCATCCTGACCAATTACAGATGTTCTCTGGGTGTTTGGACGAATCATATCAGATCAAATGCATTTGATTTAACAGTGTATTGGGAGGTATCCCAGATCAGATAGCGAGCATATATCAGTCCACAGGTTTAAAATTAACTGACCCTTATTAGTCCCACACTGTGGAAACTTCACCTCGACATTCTAACCCATCCGTGTAGTGAAACACCACATACACACTAGTCAGCACACACACATTAGGGGACAGTGGGCATACTTGCCCAGAGCGGTAGGCAGCCCTATCCATGGCACGCAGGGAGCAGGCAGGAGTTAGGTGTCTTGCTCAAGGTCACTTCAGTCATGTGGGCTCTGGGCATCGAACCGGCAACCTTCTGGTCACAAGGCTGGTTCCCTAACCTCCGGCCCATGACCGCCTAAATTTGTCAGGGGACAGCGCGGATGCAGTCCCCCACTACCAGAAATTATGCAGTCAAGATTCCCTCATTTGGGGAATTCGCAAGTGTCAGCACAACCAAAGTGCAATGGCCGAGCATCGCCCTCGGTGAACCACCTTCGTGATCATGGTATCGCCCCTGCCAGGACTTGATAAGGTCGGCCCCCTACTGATTGTTTGTCGCTGTTGGCTCACTCTCGGACCACCTAGATCACTGTCCTGCATACAAGCTCTAACTAGTTTAACTATCTCCAAATATTACAAACAACTGAGAGAAGAATAATAACTAGGCCTGATATTAAATTATTCTGCAGTAAATGATGTTGCAGCCATTGTACCAGATTAAAATGATTTACTCAACTAATTTACAAAGTATAACTAAAGAAAGGAAAGACAGAAAAACGAATTTATTGGACTGTGTGTGGAAAACGAGCGACGATAAGCGGAATTTTGTTTAATGTTCTGCTTTACCACCGGTGGGCCACCTAGAAAATGTTGAGCAAAACGCCAGTGAACCGCCAGCTTTGCCAGCAGTGGTCCAAGCCCTGTAATCACCATATCATGCAGCTTCAAACACGAATGTATCGAACTACTGCACTAATTCTACCCCAAATGCAGTTTATCTGCGCACATTTTTTACTTTTTACAGTGTCATTTTACTGATTTTTCAAGCTCCTCAACGATTGAAACGGAAGAAACATTGTTCAGACATTGTAGAGAAACTTACAGACACGTTTTCTTTATAATCTTTATTTTGGTTCTATTTTGCCTCATAACACCCTGTATGTTCTCCTGTTTTAGGTTATAGCCTCATCGTTGGACACTATTAAGGCTATAAACACTTTGAATGTCTGGCTTGTATCACTACATTGCAAATTTATCAAAAAATATCACAATGTAAGTTTATTCCCCAATACTGTTAAACCCCAATGTTCCAAAAGAACAGAAAACTGCACTAGAATTTGGGTTTAAATGCGACGGACTGACCACTCGGCTTTCTCAGCTTTTCTGCTGTTCCTTCACCAGGAGCGATTACATGAAAGCAGCACTAGTTTTGTCAGGGGCGAAACTTTCCTCACACTCCTCTGCGATTTATATTCAGAAGCTGTCCACCTTCTGCAATATGGAGATTACAAGTCTATTTGCTTTTCACTTATGGAGCCTCGTTACACTGCAGCTCCCTTGGCATTTATAAATACATATCATTTCACTCGACGGCAACTGAATTTAGTAAACAAGCATGTGGTTGTAAAGCACCTTCATTTAGAACGAGTTACAGGATTCATTTAGCGTACATTACTTCGTGGCAGTCAGATCCCGACACTGCAGATGGACCAGCTCATGGTTGTCTGGTATATTTTTCTGGTAATGTACTTGTAAAAACTGATTCAAAATGAAAATAAACTCAGAGGACATGTATGAAGACATTTATGTACTAATGCTACATGCAAAAAGGAGCATAACAGGTCTGACAGGCTGAGCCATGTTCAAAGTTGTGGTAAAACACTGCTAAGTATTTAATTACACAGCACTTTGTTAGACGACATACTATATTGTTTGTTGCCGTGTTTTATAAAAGCAATAAGCCACTCAAAGCCACGTGTTACAGTGATTTCACCACAGTTAAGGGGTTTAACCCCTTTCTGCCCTCGCAGCAGCCATTCAGCCTGGGGGTGGTTTGAAGTTGGTTCATCTGGTCTGTTTAGAATGGACTGAGGTCATTTGACGTGTTTGCATATGTACAAAAAAACAAGACTCAGTGGTCTGAGACCACTCGAAACGCTGAAACCCCCTTAGGAACGGGCGTCTATCAGTTTTTGACATAATTTGAACGTCCCTGTTGCTCTTTTGATGAAGCAATGAACCAAAGGAAAGAGCCCTAAATGACTTGGAAAAAAATTCTGGCTCCACTGACTTACATTAAAAGTGAAGTATGCCTTTTCCTTCTCCTGTAAAATCATTATTTTGGAGATACGAAGTTTTGTTCCAACAGCGGCGATTTCACAAACAAACAAAGGGAAAATTCAAATTTAATTTCAGAGCCCAGCTGACAGCCTTGGAGACTATGTGCATAAATTTATAAGCAGGGCTCCACAGAGACCTGCAGCTTTACCAGCAAGTGTGTGAAAGGCTATTATAATATCAACAGCACGTATTTTCAACAACAGTCGCACAATCTGGAAAACCAATTACTTATTCATGGCTTTGAGTGGTTCTTTATCACATTGAATTTGCACCCCAATTTCTATTACATTCAAGGTGGGACAGCAGAGGTTCCCAATCTTCTTAACAGCGTGGACTGATGCGTAGCCCCCAATGGCTGCCACTAAGCGGGGGGGTTGTGTCGGTGAGGTGATGATGCCATGACTCACATGATTAGCTTGCAGTCAGGCCGTTTGGACATGCTAAACTGCCCCTGGGTGTGAGTGGATGTATTTGTATGTCTGCCCTGCAATGGACTGGCGACCTGTCCAGGGTGTATCCTGCCTTTCACCCAATGACAACTGGGATAGGCTCCCCCGCGACCCAGAAGGAGAAGCGGCTTAGAAGCGTATTATAATAATGTTAATTACATAAATGACAGTAAAATAGTTCATTTTTAGCAATTAGGCACTAAACCTCCTGCTCACAGCTTTAATTTATTATTAATTTATATTCTCCTTTGGACTCACCAGCGATCTCTGGTCGTGGTGCTCATTGGAGGCGTTGCTGCTGCGTCGTGATTGCATGTCGATGTGGGAGATTTCAGTCCTGGGTGTGGCGCTGGGGTGGATGTGTGTGTTGTGGGGGGGCATCGCTGCTCTGGGCTCCAGATGACCGTTAGAGATCGGCATGAGTGTCTGCATTTTCACATCCATCCCTGGAGCCAAACACACCAAAAACACATTAATATACACACAAACCCTGCTTAGATAGCAAAACACACACACACACACACACACACACACACATACACACACACACACACACACACACACACACATGCTCTCTCACCTGAGCTTAACAGTTCTCTCAATTTGTCCTCTTCATCAAAGTCAGAGGACAGAACATCATCTTCACTCTCTGACCTGCTAGCATCTCCCTGAGAGAGAGAGAGAGAGAGAGAGAGAGAGAGAGACAGAAAACAAGAAACAGAGACAACAAAGCACAGAAAGAGAGAAAGAGACAGGAAAAGAGAGGAACAGAGGAAAGGAAGGAGACAAAAAGAGGAAAAGAGACACAAGAAAAGATTGAGAAAGGAACAGATGGAAAGAAGGAGGCAAATAGAGGAAATGAAAGAGACAAAAAGAGGAAAATAGAGATAAAAAGAAGAAAGAAGAAAAGTGGAAAAGAAAGAGAAAAGATGAAAAGAGAGGAGCAGAGGAAAAAAGAGATACAAAAGAAGAAAGGGACAGAGGAAAAGAAAGAGAGGAACAGAGGAAAAGAAAGAGAGGAACAGAGAAAAAGAAAGAGAGGAACAGAGGAAAAGAAAGAGGAACAGAGAAAAAGAGAGGAACAGAGGAAAAGAAAGAAAAAAGAGGAAAAGAGACGAAAAGACAGAAAGAGCAGAAGAGAGAAAAACAAAGAAAAAAGAAAAAGAGACAGAAATAGTGAAGGAGAGAGAGACAGTGACAGATACAGAGAGACAGAGAGAGAGAGAGAGAGACATTCAGCACACATTAATAAACAAACAAACAAACAAACGAATGAATAAATACCTGAATTAATTGGTTGTTACATAAAAACGATTATGAGGAAATAAAGGCCTCAGAAAGGAAAGACTCTCCTAACAGCCTCTGCCTCGTCCATTCTCAGTGACTCTGAGTCAAACGTGAATGATCCTGTCTTCACATGTTATTCAAACTCGAGGCACCGAGGCAAGTAATGCTTCTATTTCCTCTTTGCGTATGGGGTACAGTAACGTTAGAAGGTCAACTGCAGCGTAAAAGCTCATCAGAATAATGTATATAATATATAATGTAATAACGTTGGCACAATATTAGTGGCTTATTAAAAGCAATACATACATCAGAGTATACATATGAACTCATTTGTCCCTCATAGAGCAAAAAAAAAAATCTGTCTTTAGAGTCAGTTTTGTACAAATAAGACAAATGTGATTAATCACGATCAACTACACCAAAATAATGCGATTCGTTATGATTATCTACGCTACATAATTGCAATTAAATGCAAAATTATGTAATTTATTATAACTAAGCACACATAATAATGTGATTAATCGAGATTAACCCAATAAAGGATGCAATTAATCGCAATTAACTGCACAAAATAATGGAACTGACACAATTCATTACACAAGGTAATGTGATTAACCGTAATTAACCACACAAAATAATGTGATTAACTGCGATTAATCAGACAAAATAATGCGATTAACTGCGATTAATCACACAAAATAATGTGATTAACTGCGATTAATCAGACAAAATAATGCGATTAACTGTGATTAATCGCGCAAAATAATGTGATTAACTGTGATTAATCGCGCAAAATAATGTGATTAACTGCGATTAATCACACAAAATAGTGTGATTAACTGCGATTAATCAGACAAAATAATGCGATTAACTGTGATTAATCGCGCAAAATAATGTGATTAACTGCGATTAATCACACAAAATAATGTGATTAACTGCGATTAATCGCGCAAAATAATGTGATTAACTGCGATTAATCAGACAAAATAATGCGATTAACCACACAAAATAATGCGATTAACTGTGATTAATCGCGCAAAATAATGTGATTAACTGCGATTAGTCACACAAAATAATGCGATTAACTGCGGTTAATCACGTAAAATAATGCGATTAATCACACAAAATAATGTGATTGACCGTAATTAACCACACAAAATAATGTGATTAACTGCGATTAATCACACACAATTGTGGTAAACCATTATTAACTGCACAAAAAATGTGATTAACCGTGATCTGCTACAGAAAATAATGAAACTAATCGTGATTAAGCTCACAGAACTGTCGATAACTATGACTAACTACCCAAAAAATGTGATTAATAACTATTAACCACACAAAGTAATGCGATTAATCGTGATTATCCACAAAATTATGCTACTGTGATTAACTACACAAAATGTGATTCATCACAATCACCAGACAAAAAAGAATAAACCACGATTAGTCACACAAAACTGCAGTTAACTGCTATTCACTACACGAAATGAGGCGACTGAGCAGGACATACAGAAAATAACGCGACTAATTGTGACTGAACACACAAAATTGTCTACGAGTAGCTTCTCCAAATCATGTGATTAATCACAATTAACCACATAAAATAATATGATTGATCACGATTACCTGCTGAATTATACTATTAACCGTAATTAACTACAAAAAATCATGTGATTAATCACAATTAACCACATAAAATAATATGATTGATCACGATTACCTGCTGAATTATACTATTAACCGTAATTAACTACAAAAAATCATGTGATTAATCACAATTAACCACATAAAATAATATGATTGATCACGATTACCTGCTGAATTATACTATTAACTGTAATTAACTACAAAAAAATAATGAACATAAAATTATTAACCACATAAAATAATGTGCTTAATCACGATTATCCCCAAAATGATGCTATGAACTGTAATTAAGAACACAAAATCATGTAATTAACCCTGCTACAGAAAATACTGCAACTAATTGTGATTAAGCTAAAAACACACAAAGTAACGTGATTAACTGTGATCGACTGCAGGAGATAACGTGATCATTCTAACCCCTTTGACATCCCACATTTATTTAGTTCATTTTAAATGTAATCACTTCTAACACGGTTACAGCCTCTATCGCTACACCGCCATGGCAGGAAAAGCCTTCGCTTCAAGAAAGACCCGTGTTGGCTTGTTTCCTAAAAAAGGTAGAGGTATAATCAGCTGAGTGGAATCTGAATCCCTGCCATTTCTTTGCGCGCGCGCGTGTGTGTGTGTGTGTGTAGGCAGCTGTAGTGTGTGAGACTGTGTGCATGCATGCATCTGCGATACCTCCCAACAAAGGAGCGGGAAAGATGAAAGACAGTGCGGAAAAAAAGACAACAAAGGGGCTTCGGGTGAAAGCGTTCAGGTATCAAACACGTATACACAGCAGCTGTGCCCAGACACAGTGGTGCAGCACACACACACACACACACACACACACACACACACAGTGATGTCAATGATTCAAAAAACTCTGATTCTGATCTACATGAAAATTAAGCCCCACAATCCACCAGGGAGCTGACACATCTCTTTGATGCATCACCTGCAAATCTATCAGGCTGTTCTCTACTAAGTGTGGATCTGTTTTTACAGAGTACTTTGACAAAAGGCCAAGTTTACTTGGTTCTCCTCACCCCAAATGATCGAGTTTAGCGAAGGCGTTGACAAGTAATGACAACTTATGGCCAGCAATGACCATCACGCGCACCTAACCATCACGCGCTCGCCTCAAACGTTAAGTAATCAACTTTAAAAACAGCGTATTTCAGGTTTCAAGGCAGCTGATGCTACAATTATCCAGCCAAATAATGTAGAAAGTAAACCTAGAACATTCAAATGTTGGAAGTTCCTTCCGCCGAAAAAAGCAGTGCTGTCGCAATATCAGGTTCAGCTCAGCTTTTTCAGCCCCTGCCACCTGCCAGGTGTTCAGGTCTGTGGGACCCACTTTTAAGGGTTTTGTGTTGTTTTCACATAATATAAACATCCTTTTCACTCATATAAACTGTAGACGACGATGAAGAGATCTTGACTAGCTGCCGTGACGGTTGCTGGCTTTCTCACCAGCTGATGTAGCTCTATAGGAGGAGATAACTGGGCTTTCACACCTTTAGATGTGTTGATGTGTTTATTAGCCGAGATTGTATATTCCAGCATAGACATTGCATTTCTTTACTGTTTCTGCATAGAAACTGGTGGCATGTTGCGCACAGCACGCTTCAGAAATAGACACGAATGGTCATTTTCCGCTTCATGCGTTACTGCCGCAGTGAAACGGGCTTTACCGTTATGACTTTTGTTTACGCTCTTTGGTTTGATGTTAAATATGACGGCATGAACGCAAAGAGAACCACAAGATGTAACTTGCTTCAAATTGTTCGCCCTGGACCTGAACCGAAGTACAGACGTCCCCTTAGTAACAGTTAGCTCCAGCGTAAAGCTGATATCAGTGGAACGATACATTATTGTGAAAACATCGTGAAGTTATTTGCCACCGAACGCTTCCCAACCATTAATCAGACTGCGTCAGTCGGGTTTGAGGCAAGTGCATCATGATTTAGGTGAGCGGTTCACACAAAGTCATTACTTATTAGCCCTGCAGTTCCAGCGCAAACTTGGGTCTTGGCTCGTCGACGACACTGCAGATAGAGGAAATGTGCAAATCTGAAATTTAAACGGAGCACATTTGGGGGATATTATGTAAAGTGGTCATGAAACAGGACCAGGATATTAATTTCAACCTTTCCCGTCCTTCCTCCTCTGCTGCTGATGCTTCTCCCTCTCCTCATTTCTCCTCCATTCTCCCTGTCCTGATTATTCCTCTCTTTCTGTAACGAGAGGCGCATTCAGACGATTCAGGAGCGGAGCAGCTGAGGTCATTCCACTCCTCAAACTGAGCTGCTAACCTGATTCGAGCCAGTGTTCAAGTTCAAGTTTAACCCCTGAAAATGATTTTGAAGTATTTTTATTTTATTTTAAGTAATTAATCCACAAGCCACAGTGGGAACTATACGTCTGGACCAACCAGTAAAACATGATGGAGAAGTGGCCTTCTTTTCTAATTTAATACGTTTTACATGACAAATTATCTGAGAAGTAGAACGATTACTTGGATTTCAGAAGTTCTTAGTAGTATTTGTTACTGTCTTTTTGCTTTAATGATGGCGTGAACCTGCGCTGGACTCCACAAGTTTGTGTGAAAGCCTCTGAAGAGCCAATCAAATCAGAGCTCAAGCTTCACTGGAAAAGATAAGGCTACAAAAAATCGGATCTGGTGAGACTAAAATGTCGACCCCTTAAAATCTCAGGCTCATTACATACAAAGGCTTATTAGTCAGTAACTACAGGGACTTCAATGCACACTGGCTGAGCTATTCTTAGGTTATAGAAGTGTGTAATGAAACTTCGGGCCTGCTGGTGGGCTCTGGGCATTTAAGGGGTTAAATTAACATGGTCAGTGTCAGCTTACATTTGAACGGTGCTCTGGAACTGGACCCTACTGTATGTTTTAAAGTGAATGTCTATTATTCAGTTATTAATTTTAAGATGTATTATTTGGATTTATTGCTACCGTTAATTATTCATATAATATTCATAAGGCATCATAAGCATGGCTATAAATATTTATAAAAATGCATTACTCATTATAGTCACACTTATTATGCATTATGAATTGTTAACATAATGCATTATAAGTGCTGTTCATAACACATTATAAGAGCTCATAAGTTGTATTAGTCCGCTCTAAGTAAAGTGAAGCGTGCTGGACTAAAGCCTCCTCCAGGGTTAAGAGTGAGGCTTCAATTTACTGAGGAATTTACTGAAACACTAAAATATGCACAATAAAGCTCATTACAGGCTTCAGATGTCAGAGTTTAAACTAGAGCTGCCCTCAGTGTTTCACCCAATGTGGGAAAGTCAATGTACACCACTGTTAATGTGCACCACCGTTAGCCTGGCACTGACTTAACACTGTATATCCAATAGAATTCAACAGATATTAGCATTACTGTAGTGTAGTGTAGTGTAGTGTTATAGAGTGAAGGGTTCTAGTGCTTGATGTTAGAACCAGTGAGGGAACAAATCACAATGACAGTACTCGACTATCTCGCCCTTCCCTCTCCAAGCCTTCATATACAACTAATATCGTAAATCTCAGGACGCAAATTAACTTTGTAATGCATTATATCAACAATTCATAATGTATGATAAACATATATTTAAATAAATAAATATTTATGGCTATAAAGTGTAATTAATTTTTATAAGCATTCATAACCATGTTTATAATACCTTATGAATGCATTATAACATGTTATAAATGTGTTTATAGATGCTTACAAACGTGAAAGTGTTACCGAATCTAATATGTAGCTTATGTAACGGCGAGATAGAGGAACTGCGGTGAAGGTTTACGGTGACTGCCCTCTAGGACTGGACTGCACATGGACAGGTCGTAGCTGGATTGGTCAATGCTGAATCTTTGCTCCGCCCTGACTCTGCCAACTCATTATCCCCAACACCTGAGCCTCTGTGTATATACAGCCCAGAGGCCCATCTCAAGAAGCAGGTTCAGCTGAGACAGGCATGATGACCGCTAGGCTTTTGTGTGGTGTTCACTCAATTTTGGACGAAATGATCTCTTTTCGAATAGTTTTTGAAACAGGATGATCTGTTTCAAATTGAAAGGTGTACTAAATTCCGACTCTACAAACAGCACAGATCCCATTTTAATTAAAAGTGTTTGCTCTGCAGTCTGAGAGAGCAGCCTGGGTTGGTTTTAGTGTTATTGGAAAAACAGAAAGAACTGCCCCACCTAAATATCCGCACACATACTGTAACCAATCAACTTCCTACAGCGTTCTTCACAAGGCCGTGTAATAAAATGCAGAACAGGGTATCAGAGAAACAGGTGGACTACAGTCTGTAACTGTAGAACTACACACACATAAGGGGTCGAGCAGCAAATGCTCTTAAGTCTTTCTGTGAAATGAACTTGGCTTAACCTCAGAAAAGAAAATAAAGGAACGCTAGACGGATGAAAGCAAAGCGACAGCTCTCTTCTCACTTACCTGACCTGTCAAAAGAAATAAAGGAGTAAACAGGTAGAAGGAGCGTCCTCGGGAGAATGAACCTGAGCCACTGACCAAAACTGCTGCTGTTATCTTTCTTTCCCCTCCGGTCCTCTGTTTTTTTTTTTTTTACACTTTTACTTACACTATGCTGTTCACAAGTCAGCATTTTCGCTCTTCTCAGATCAGGGCAGGGGAAAGTAATACAAAGGCACCATGCTTCAGCACCTCTGGACCCACTGGGACTACAAGCCTCACTAAATGGCCAGAGTGCAGTTTTATACAGTTTAATGTGTTTAAAGTGGGGTCACCGCACCTGTCTGAGTCCACATGAGCCAAAATAAAGGCTGTAAGTGAAGGAGCGAGCCCTCGTAAGGCGGACGATCGCAGCCGCGGCTTTTGAGCGCTCACCTCAGCCTGGAAGCCCTCCACCAATATGGCCACCAACAGGTTGAAGAGGACGTAATTGCCGAAGGTCATCAGAGCCACGAAGTACAGGGCTGCCCATGGAGACGTGGAGGCCATGCCGTTATATAACACCACGTTCCAGTCCTCCTGTGTCAGTATCTGGAAAGAGGAAGTGTGTGAGAGAGTGAGCAGGGGAGAGAGATAGAGAGAGAGAGAGAGAGAGAGAGAGAGAGAGAGAGAGAGAGAGAGAGAGAGAGAGATGGAGAGAGAGAGAGAGAGAGAGAGAGAGAGAGAGAGAGAGAGAGAGAGGCGTAAGAGAAACCACTTCTTTTCCGAGGCAATTGAGCTTGAACGTGTAGTTTATGGATTCTAATAGACGCAGAATGACCGTCATCTGCTTCCCTTAATGGGGCTCCTACACTGTCGACGATTTAGAGTTCAAGGACGCCTTTTGACTTCCTAAGCGATTTTCGTGAAAAGCTCAAGAGGCTCTGTAATGTATCAGTCATAAAACCACTACAGGACAGATATTCCGACTGATTCAGCTTCCAATTCTGAGGGATCCGACATCTCAGAAACAATTAGCACAATATTTTCTTGTAAAAAAACTGGGTTTACAGAATATATCACCCAGCTCTCACACACACTGAAACCTAGACCACCTTTCTGTATTGTCTTTAGCCTCTACAGATGTGTCTAGCTTCTACCTATACATTAATGGATCAAACATAACATGTTTCAGGCTTAAACATCATGTTAAAACAATGGTGTAGGTGTCAGGAAATGCACTTATAGCCTTTTTGTGAAGTGGTGTTGGAAGACCACCATTCATTTTGGTCATTTTTCAGTTTTTAACATAGTTTGAAATTGTTTGAATGGACCAAAAGAAACGACCCAGAATGACTTGGAAAAACATCTGGTTCCACTGACTTTAAAAGTACAGCAGGTAAAGCTACCATTTTGGAGATACGAGGTTTTCTTCTGACAACAGCTAAACGCTTCAGACGTGTGGTTCTTCTTACCACCGCTGTGAATAATTCTGAATTCGAGGTTCTGTAGAATTTCATATTTCGTATCAAGCCACTCTAAACGAATTTATCTTAATAATAATAATAATAATAATAATAATAATATCACTATTTTTGCCCAGTTTTCTCCCCAATTCAGTCACATCTAATTCCACAGGGTGAATGCCAGCACATGCTTTTTCAAAGTGCTGCTAATGCATCAATGACAGGGCTGCAACAAATTTTCCATATATAATTTCAATAATTCATTTGCTCAAAACCGGAAAATCCATTAAATCCAGTAAAGTGAGCCCAGGGAGTTTTAGCTCAGTCATCAGAGTTCATGTGAGCTCTTACTCTGATTTCTTTCATATTTCCTGCGCATGTGCGAAACAGACGGCAGCACTGGATCAATAATCAAGCAGCGTCACCGCGAGACGCAGCAAAACACATTTGTAATGATCTTCATCTTCTAGATGATGCATGTTCATATTCTCAGGTAAACTGGCTGGATGATTTAAAAAAGCTGCGGCTTGAAGTTTGAGTCCCCAGCGCCCAGGAGGTGGGGCGGGGGCCTCGTGTGCCCCCTCATTCTTGGTGTTCCTCTCCCCACCATCCTCGCTGTGCTCCACCATCAGGGCCCGGTGGACGGCCACACACCACCGTTACCTCTGCGTCACGTCTTCTTCTGGGAGTTTATTGGCTGAAATCCGACTACTGTCTGACTCACGGAAGACCTGGAGTTTCCCCATTATCTGATTCCTCAAGCGCAAGTAAACGTGTCGATCTGATTACTGACAAAATCAGATTTTCTGCAGTTACTGTAAACACACTCAATGTCACTCCTGGCGATTGTGACTGTAGCTTGTATTTTCAGCTGCTTTATAAATGAAGTTTGGCTCGACTTCACTTGACTGACCGACACCTTCACCACTTTCATGAACCCAGGCTCTTCATTAAGTCAATATCGGTGAAAATCCCCTTTGTAACTGAAAGCGACAGCCAGAGACGCAGTGACAGGAATACTGAAGTGAGTTTCATTGCGCTGGTTAGCTGGACAGCGCGGCAGCATCGCTTTCTCAAATCAATATATACACCCAATAAAATCCTCATCTCAACACATGAAGACTGACGCTCAGCGGATGCTATAAAACAGCCACGTGGCCAAAACAGCTGACGCCAGCGACACGGATGCCGCACGCTGCTGAGTGCAGCTCTGAGCTATTACTGTTTATAAAAGAAGAAAGAGTAACTCGGAGGAAGCGCCTGTTTAAATTCAACTTTATCCTCCCCCTTAAAACATCTTCCTGCCTTTGGCTCATTGAGTATTCAGGTACAAAGCTTTAAAAAAAGCTCCTTGAACTGGATTTTTCCCCCAGGAGGACATTTTTACATACATCTACTCACTAAAGTCTGCCTGCCTGTCTCTGTCTTCTGTTCTAGGCTGAACGGAGGAAAAAACAATACACGCGGTTTACCTGCCAACAGACACGCACTCGCGCCCGCACTCGCGCCCGCGCCGACCCGCAGAGAGAGATTAGGGAAATTAAAGTGCGCCTCCAGTGCAGGAGAAACCCTGACCTCCATAGCATCCCTTAGAGCCCAGAGTTAATACAGAACCATATCAGCATTTACACAACTGTCACCCCCCCGCTGACCTCATCACGCTACCAATATTGCAGGGCGAAGGATGATGACCTCATCACACTGGTAATATTGAGGACCAGGTTTTGATGACCTAAGCAATTTTTTTTCTGACCGAAGCAGTAGAATCAGTCGAGATAATCCTTTAAAAACACAACTGGACATGCACACACACACACACACACACACACACACACACACACACACACACACACGCACGCGCGCACACACACCTTAGCCTGTCTCCATAGTCACCCGACAGATGGCGGAAAGAGGATGTTCAATAAAATCTTAGCACTCTTACAGCTTGTACCCGGTTTCAGAGCTTGTATCTCAAGCTTGTAGGGAAAATTGCAGTTTCAGTCACTTTTCAAGGAACACAACACACTCTGCATAGCCAGAGTGAAAGTGCTGGAGGGAAATCTTAGCGGCGTCATCCATATGGTACAAAAAATTATAAAATTAATACAAAATTCCATACATTTCTGCATAATACGTGCCAAAATTCCAAATGTAGAAACATATATATCTGTTTCTTTACTTTCAAAATATGTGTGCAATATATGTGACGTCTTGGCACCAAAACACCAAATGGAGAAAAATATATACACCAACAAAAAATGGGAACGTTACAGGAGAAGGAAAAAACCTACTTTACTTTTAATGTAAGTCAATGGAACCGGAATTCTTTCCAAGCCATTTTGCTTCGTTTCTTTCGGTCCACTCATCATGAAATGTACAAACAATGTAAAGGATCATGGGCATTTTCAAATTTTGTCAAAAACTGAAAAAAGGCAAAAAAGGAGGTACAAGATGTTCTACCAACAGCAGCGACAGATGTAAGATGTTCTCACTTGATAAGGCACTGTTTTTGCAGTATGTGCAGTAAATCAGGGGCACTTTAACCTGCAGCCTGAACACAGACCTCATAAAACAGGCCCTGAAATCTCATCGGCTGTGTGTGAAATACATGATACATGCACAGTTTTAGCGCCTCACAGGAACTGAGCTCTGTGTCACTGCGCCACCTCACATGAAGTCCTTGTGCTGTTAATGGAATGATCTTCGACTCTCACGCTGCGTGGAGCACCTGAAGAAGTAAGAGCCTGTTTTTTGTTTGAACTGAGGGGCTGAAAACTTATTTTCTCAAACCAAAATTCGGCTGGTCAGTTAGCTAACAGGCTAATAGCTAGCGGACAGCTATCATTAATATCGCAGGCATGAGTTCAAATACTTACAATATGATTCCCTGAAAACTGCAAGTCCAAAGCATCTCATTTGAATGGCTTACATGCTTCAAATGTGCACTTGGCCTCATGCCTAACAACGTCCCTCCCCTGTAACACACGGCTTATGGCTTTATTATAACGTGGGGGTTTCACACTCTAACCTCTTATTCTCCAGAGTATATTCTGAATGTGCACGACCAAATCGGAAGGCAAATTATTGAGTAACTGCGTGAAATAAGGGTACATTTCTATTTTATCTGTTGATTTATTTCATGTTTCGTGAAAGCCCCTCAAATGAACAGTAAATGTGTTTTACGATCTACTCATATCGCTACAATCATACAATTCACTGCTGAAAGCCAAAAATCTCAGACGCTGTTCGTGTTATTATATAAAAATCATTTTTACAGAGCCGATCACTGAAGAGACGCCGTCTGTTTACAGTTTATAGCCCAGATTTGTGGAAAAATGGGTCGACTTTCAGTAGAAAAACAAACTGTGTTCAGCTTTTATTATACGTGTTTAAAATGACATCATTTGACGGTAAAGATGACAGTTACAGCCTCACATGACGCCCAGCTTCTGAATGTAGCGCATGAAATATGAAAGTTATGAAGAACATGACGAAATTTTGGAACCAACTGGTACCAATGCAACACATTCTTAGTCCTATAGTGCTAGACACCACCCTTATTTTAGTGCTAGACACCACCCTTATTTTAGTGCTAGACACCACCCTTATTTTAGTGCTAGACACCACCCTTTGTTTATTTTAGTGCTAGACACCACCCTTTTGTTTATTTTAGTGCTAGACACCACCCTTTGTTTATTTTAGTGCTAGACACCACCCTTATTTTAGTGCTAGACACGACCCTTATTTTAGTGCTAGACACCACCCTTATTTTAGTGCTAGACACCACCCTTATTTTAGTGCTAGACACCACCCTTATTTTAGTGCTAGACACCACCCTTATTTTAGTGCTAGACACCACCCTTTGTTTATTTTAGTGCTAGACACCACCCTTTTGTTTATTTTAGTGCTAGACACCACCCTTTGTTTATTTTAGTGCTAGACACCACCCTTATTTTAGTGCTAGACACGACCCTTATTTTAGTGCTAGACACCACCCTTATTTTAGTGCTAGACACCACCCTTATTTTAGTGCTAGACACCACCCTTTTGTTTATTTTAGTGCTAGACACCACCCTTATTTTAGTGCTAGACACCACCCTTATTTTAGTGCTAGACACCACCCTTATTTTAGTGCTAGACACCACCTTTTGTTTATTTTAGTGCTAGACACCACCTTTTGTTTATTTTAGTGCTAGACACCACCCTTTGTTTATTTTAGTGCTAGACACCACCCTTTGTTTATTTTAGTGCTAGACACCACCCTTTGTTTATTTTAGTGCTAGACACCACCCTTATTTTAGTGCTAGACACCACCCTTTGTTTATTTTAGTGCTAGACACCACCCTTTGTTTATTTTAGTGCTAGACACCACCCTTTGTTTATTTTAGTGCTAGACACCACCTTTTGTTTATTTTAGTGCTAGACACCACCCTTTGTTTATTTTAGTGCTAGACACCACCCTTTGTTTATTTTAGTGCTAGACACCACCCTTATTTTAGTGCTAGACACCACCCTTTTGTTTATTTTAGTGCTAGACACCACCTTTTGTTTATTTTAGTGCTAGACACCACCCTTTGTTTATTTTAGTGCTAGACACCACCCTTTGTTTATTTTAGTGCTAGACACCACCCTTTGTTTATTTTAGTGCTAGACACCACCCTTTGTTTATTTTAGTGCTAGACACCACCCTTATTTTAGTGCTAGACACCACCCTTTGTTTATTTTAGTGCTAGACACCACCCTTTGTTTATTTTAGTGCTAGACACCACCCTTTGTTTATTTTAGTGCTAGACACCACCCTTTGTTTATTTTAGTGCTAGACACCACCTTTTGTTTATTTTAGTGCTAGACACCACCCTTTGTTTATTTTAGTGCTAGACACCACCCTTATTTTAGTGCTAGACACCACCCTTTGTTTATTTTAGTGCTAGACACCACCCTTTGTTTATTTTAGTGCTAGACACCACCCTTTGTTTATTTTAGTGCTAGACACCACCCTTATTTTAGTGCTAGACACCACCCTTTGTTTATTTTAGTGCTAGACACCACCTTTTGTTTATTTTAGTGCTAGACACCACCCTTTTGTTTATTTTAGTGCTAGACACCACCCTTTGTTTATTTTAGTGCTAGACACCACCCTTTGTTTATTTTAGTGCTAGACACCACCCTTTTGTTTATTTTAGTGCTAGACACCACCCTTTTGTTTATTTTAGTGCTAGACACCACCCTTTGTTTATTTTAGTGCTAGACACCACCCTTTGTTTATTTTAGTGCTAGACACCACCCTTTGTTTATTTTAGTGCTAGACACCACCCTTATTTTAGTGCTAGACACCACCCTTTGTTTATTTTAGTGCTAGACACCACCCTTTGTTTATTTTAGTGCTAGACACCACCCTTTGTTTATTTTAGTGCTAGACACCACCCTTTGTTTATTTTAGTGCTAGACACCACCTTTTGTTTATTTTAGTGCTAGACACCACCCTTTGTTTATTTTAGTGCTAGACACCACCCTTATTTTAGTGCTAGACACCACCCTTTGTTTATTTTAGTGCTAGACACCACCCTTTGTTTATTTTAGTGCTAGACACCACCCTTTGTTTATTTTAGTGCTAGACACCACCCTTATTTTAGTGCTAGACACCACCCTTTGTTTATTTTAGTGCTAGACACCACCTTTTGTTTATTTTAGTGCTAGACACCACCCTTTTGTTTATTTTAGTGCTAGACACCACCCTTTGTTTATTTTAGTGCTAGACACCACCCTTTGTTTATTTTAGTGCTAGACACCACCCTTTTGTTTATTTTAGTGCTAGACACCACCCTTTTGTTTATTTTAGTGCTAGACACCACCCTTTGTTTATTTTAGTGCTAGACACCACCCTTTGTTTATTTTAGTGCTAGACACCACTTTTTTGTTTATTTTAGTGCTAGACACCACTTTTTTGTTTATTTTAGTGCTAGACACCACCCTTTTGTTTATTTTAGTGCTAGACACCACCCTTTTGTTTATTTTAGTGCTAGACACCACCCTTTGTTTATTTTAGTTCTAGACACCACCCTTTTGTTTATTTTAGTGCTAGACACCACCCTTTTGTTTATTTTAGTGCTAGACACCACCCTTTTGTTTATTTTAGTGCTAGACACCACCCTTTTGTTTATTTTAGTGCTAGACACCACCCTTTGTTTATTTTAGTGCTAGACACCACAAGAAACATGTTTATATTTATTTCTACACCTTTATTACCGCTTCCATTCTTTCCAGAAGACTTGATTTCAGTTTCTTAAAAAATCTGCAGAGATATTTTTTCCACACCTCCAAAGGTCAGTCTTAGAAGTTGGTTGTATTTTTTGCTTCTCACCGTACGATCAAACGCGTTACGTGATGTTGAGGTCTGGACTCTGGGGCGGTCAGTTCATTGTTCTGAGAACACTCGTCTTCTCACAGTGGAAGGAAGGACAGAAAGACTTGTGGATGTTTTCAGATCTGAAGCTGCTTGATTTTCTCCTCTCTCTCAGAGATGACAGCTTTAGGCTTTAATCTGATGGTGACAGTTTTTGGTGGTATATCAGGTCTTCCAGGTGACTGTTAGGAGCCCCATTTTCTCTGTATCCTCTAATAAACTGTCAAACTAGTTTTGGAAACTCCTCTTTTCACTTTATTATGAAGGTGAACAAATCTCAGAAATGTCTCCTAAAAAATCAATAAGTTCTGCTTAATAACTGCTTGACTTGAACTTTGTGATCTCCTCTTCTGCACAGTGCTGTTAATGTCTGAGAGAAAATGCTGACCTGGAACACGGTGACAATGGCCCAGAGGAGCGAGTCGAAGTTCTTCCTATCAGAGACCGTGTCCCCATTCTCCAAGCGCAGAGTGAACTTACACCCAAAGAGATGCATCCCCAGGATACTGCAGGGGAGACAGTGAGACAGAGAGGAGAAAACAGAATATGGACAAGCTCTCCTAATAAAACATTCAGTTCTCTTCCTACTGATGCAGTACCTTGGGAGCCTAGAAAGCACACCTCTGTAGAACTTGTTCTACGAAATATCGAAGTAATATATTCGTCAATGAAGTGTTTGGGTGCAAAAAGGAGAAGGAATAGTTGTATTAATACTACAAATAATAATTTCAAATATCATTAAAAGACCCCGTTTTGAATTCATCGTGGTTCTAATGTCACAACCATGAGCATGTTCACATATACACAGGCTATGACCCAAATGGGACCCTACTAGTGGGGCCACTAGGATCCCATGGGCCCTAGTGCAAAAAACCCATGAAAACGATGACCCTCAGGACTTTTGGAATAATGTTCCGATGAGCTGAAATTTGAACTTTTTGGAAAAACATCCACAATTAGAACATCATAGCAACAGTGCAACATGGCGGTGGTAGTGCGATGGTGTGGGGAGGCTTTGTCACTTCAGGGCCTGGAGGATGTGGCGTAACTGACAGAACTACAATTTCTGATCTTTACCACGAAATCCTGCAGGAGGATGTTCAGTCATGAGTCTGTGACCTGAAGCTCAAGGCAAAAGGGGTTATGCAGCAAGACGATGACCTGAATCATGAGAGAAAGTCCTCGTCTGAATGTCTCGAAAGAAAAACAAAAGTAAGGTATTGCAGTGGCCTAGTCAAAGTGCTGAACCCCATTAAGATGTTGTGGCAGGACCCTAAATAGGCAGTTCTTTCTCAAAATGTTTCCAAAGTTTGGTTGTAATTTTTGTCATTTGTGATGTAAAAATCGACTCCAGACCTTCACATGCACACAAACACACACCTGAAGATGAAGATGAAGAGCATGAGCAGCATGCAGAAAGTGGCCACGTTGTCCATGGTCTTCATCAGGACCACCAGCTGTCTGCGCAGGGCCGGCATGAAGCGCACCAGTTTCAGAACCCTCAGGAGTCGGAACGTCCGCAGAACCGATAAACCTCCGTCCGCCTGCCCGATGATCTCCCACACGCTACACAGAGGACAGGATCAGATCAGGTGACGTGTCCTTCAGTGCCCAACTTAGCAAAAATGAATGTCAGCATAAACATTCCACCATGTGTTGTGCTAAAAACGGCATAAAACAACATCTGGAGAACAATCTTATGGTGTTTGTTAATCTTAATGCAAATACTACTTGAAAAAATATCCGTCCCGCTTTACAATGAGTGTCTCTCTGTGTAGTTACACATGAATAACATATGCAACAACTCTAACTACTGGTTATTTAGTCAGTGTTCCAGATGGATTACAGAGGTACAGCGTATGTAATTACATGTCTATCAACTTCAGTTTTGCCTCATGGAATGACACAATTACACAAACCGTCTGCACGCGAACTTTCCTGTAGTGTTAGTTTAGATAAATGGACCGTTCCTGTGCAGTTATTATGTAGGTATTGTGTAATAAAGGAGTGGTCATCCAGACATTGCTTTGGAGGTAACGCAACACATTTAATTAATGTTATACAGCATTGTAATTACACATGTGCATCACCTTCAGTTTTGCCAATTACACAAATCTTCTAGGGAATTTTAACACTGCACTGCAAGAACTTTCCTGTAGTGTTAAAGTTATACTCTAAACTAAATGGACAAATCCTGTGTAGTTATTATGTAGGTACTATGTAATAATGGAGTAGATCATGTTAATATAAAATATTATATCTGCTAGATATAATATAGAGAATATCTGCTGGTTAGTGTCTCAGCACTAGCAGCATAAATGCCAGCTACATGTTAGGAAAGCTGGCAGATACAGTGAAAGTAATGCCTTGATGTACATCATTATATTGCATATATAATTACATTTATGTTATTACCCTTGTGTAATTACATATGGTGTACTTCTGTAATCCACCTGTAACAGTGACTAAATCACTAGTATATTTATTTTTATATTTATATTTACGGCATTTGGCTGACGCTCTTATCCAGAGCGACTTACAATTTGATCATTTTACACAGGGAGGCCAAGGTGGTGTTGGGAGTCTTGCCCAAGGACCCTTATTGGTATAGTGTAGGGTGCTGCCCTGGTGGGGGATTGAACCCCAGTCTACAGTGTAGAAGGCAGAGGTGTTACCCACTATACCAACCAACCACTAGTAGTCACACTGTTGTTGCATATATTGTTAACATGTAACGACACAGTTATTAGAGACTCTTAATATAAAGTTGGACCAAAATATCTCTTAATGTAATAAAACCAGAAAAAAAGAAACGCTGCCGTTTCATTGACACCACACTTGTACAGCGGTGGCACAGAGGCTTATTGAATCTGCCAAAGCTGTTATATTGTGAGGTATATCTCAGCATCGCTAATAAGCCAGCGCTCTGCTTTAATGAATAACGCCACTGAAAATAATGCTAATGAACAGGATGCAATTAAATCAACTGGATACAAAAGTATAATCAGAACAGAAGAGAACAGAACGGAGCCGTGCCTGATGATAACAATGATCAAATCAAAAATGTTGTAGGGGTTGCTGATATAGCCAAATAGACCGCAGGCCAGCAGCTTGAGCAGCATCTCTAGGGCAAACAGGCTGGTGAAGACTATATTACTGATCTCCAACACATCTGTCAGCTCAGCCGGCTGGGGACAGGGGAAAGAGAGAGGGAAGGGCGGGGGTTTGGGAGAAAATGGGGAAAATATGGGGGAGAAAAAGAGAGATTTCAGGTTATTTCAGATTAATTTATTCAGTCTTGACTTCCTGCAAGCTATTATTATTGTTAGGTAACATCACAATCATCCATCAGACACGTAAAACAGTAGTTAAACCTTGCTGGCAAAAAGTGATGCGTTGAATTTAATTGACCCAAATGTTCTCATATGAATAAAATAGTGAATAATGAGGCTGTACGATCATATTTCATATTTTTAATCGTTATTACAATATGAGTTTTCGTGATAAACACATCGGTAGAGCGGAAATGACATATCAAATCAGCTCATACATGCAGCACCAGAGAGACGTCATAATATTAGAAAGTTAGAAGCCTAATGAGTGTTTCTCTGCACTGGGATTGAACCCGTAATCCATTGAGTGACTTAACCATTTGGCTAAACAGCCAAATACAAAGCACATAAATCACAGCCTGAAAACTACTTCATTCTGAACCTTGTAGCCTGTAAACATGCATCAAACGGCACCCAAGTGCTTCAGCCGTCCGTGGCAGGGAGTCCAAGAGAGCACAATTGGTCTCGCTCTCCGGGGGGATATGATGGCCCCCCCGTCTCCCCCATTACTCAGTGTGTTCAACTTTCCAATGACATTGCGTGAGCAGCAGTTCAAAAAGACGCAGTGGGGCTTCACAGGTCTCAGAGGAAGACTGTGTTAGCCTTTGCCCTGTGTTAGCGCTGGTGGTATCATGTGATTGGGGGAGTCTTAACTAGTGGGTGGAACTTAAAACACTAATCTGGGGAGAAAATTGGACCAAAAAAAAAAACCTCATCAAACATCGTAATTATTCCCACACCCGGTATTGTGTGTTTTGTATGAGGCAGTGACGGTGAAGCAAAAATGTATAAATTAATAAACAAAAATATGTATTTGTTCTTGTGCACCTGCAAACAAACAAATACACATTTATTTGTTTCTGTAGCCTTTATAGAAAGAGCTGTTGGTGAAACGATCATTTTACTTAATAAAATCACTGAAGACAAGTGAAAAGTGTCCAGAAATAAGCTAAATAATCTTATAATACGTGTACAACCATCTCAAAATGGGGAAAATGAGCTACATCGACTAGATTTACGATTATTTCACTTCCACAAAATCCCATTTCTTGGCCCTGTAATAACGATCCACACAGTGATCCAGATTTTCCAATGTGCGCACTTACAAAGTTGATTCTTTAAGGATTCATTAGGAAAGAAAACGGTTCTTCATTGATCAACACATTGATGTGTTGTATATAATTCACGCAGAACGTTTTGGAAAAGGGTTGATTTCATAACGATGGAGCTCTTTTTGTCGCTTTAGTCAGTGTTACAGATGGATTTCCCATTTCAATTTCTCAATTCAACATTTCATTTGTTGTCTTTGTAATATTTTGGTTTACATGATTTACACACGATCGCAGTCAATTTTTATTTCATTCTGCACGGCGTCCCAACTTTTCCTAAATGAGGTTGTAAATAAATGACAGCATGTTGTTCATGTAATGCATTTCACTCATGAGCTATGTAATATGTTTTACTCATGTCAATCAAGTAAATTCAGTGCATGCAGTGTTAATGTGTGTGTGTGTGTGTGTATGTGTGTGTGTGTGTGTGTGTGTACCTTTCCTAATGTGTGTTATTATTATACCGTGTTATTTATCTAACGGTGCAACAGAGACACATTAATTAACCTGAAGCCATTGACATGCATATGAACAACTGACACATGCAAAGATATTGTACGTCAGCCAACTCACACACACACACACACACACACACACACACACACTCACACTCACACACACACACACACACACACACACACACACACACACACCGCTGCTCCAGTGTGACACCACATTCATGTTTTCTCTGCTTTTGCACAAAGCGCAGGCAGACCCTGCTATTATGGGTGTCTACTGTAATGTAAATAATCATTTCCCTGGCAGGAGTGTGAATGCCCTCTGCCTCAAACGAACCATGCTGCCTCACACACACACACACACACACACACACACACACACACACACACACACACACACACACACAGGGAAAAACATCATGATTCTGCAACTCCATCCAAGGGCAATTTTGGTTTGCTGGTCTGACTGAAACAGACTCTGTTTCTTCTTCTTCTTTCGGCTGCTCCCTTTAGGGGTCGCCACAGCGGATCATCTGCCTCCATCTTGCCCTATCCACTGCCTCCTCTACTTTAACACCAACCATCTCCATGTCCACCTTCACTACATCCATAAACCTTCTCTGAGGTCTACCTCTTCTCCTTCTACCCGGCAGCTCCATCTCCAACATTCTTTGCCCAATATATCCACTATTCCTCCTCAACACATGTCCAAACCATCTCAACCTGGCCTCTCTGGCTTTATCTCCAAACTGCTCCACCTTCACTGTCCCTCTGATCTGCTCATTTCTAATCTTGTCCATCCTTGTCACTCCCAACGAAAAACTCAGCATCTTCATCTCCGCCACCTCCAGCTCAGCCTCCTGTCTTTTAGACAGAGCCACAGTCTCCAAACCAGACATCATAGCAGGACGCACTGCTGTCTTGTAAACCTTCCCTTTCACTCTTGCTGCTATCCTTCTGTCACACATCAGCCCTGACACCCGTCTCCACCCACTCCATCCTGCCTGCACCCTCTTCTTCACCTCTTTTCTACACTGTCCATTGCTCTGGATGGTTGACCCAAGATATTTGAAGTCATCCACCTTTACGACCTCTACTCCTTGCATCTTCACCTTTCACCTGCCTCCCTCTCATTCACACACATGTATTCCGTACATTCCGTACTGAAACGGACTCTGTTTACACAACCGAATTTCAACTAAAATATCAGTAATGAAATACACATGAGGTTGACCCCATGACTGGGGGGCCAGCATAATTTCCAATATATGTCCTTCCTTTACTCCAGAAAAGAGACCTTGTACCTCCGAAATGGTAACTTCACAGGAGAAGAAAAAAACCTACTTTATTTTTAATGTAAGTCAATGGAAACAGAATTTTTTCCAAGTCATTTTGGGCCGTTTCTTTTTGTGCATTCATCATGAAATTTATACACAATGTAAAGAACAAGTATTTTCAAATTATGTCAAAAACAGCTAGCTGGTTCTTTCCCCTAAATATGCTAAGCTCAGTAAATAAACAGTTACTGTGCATTAATATGTTTAACATTTGGGTTAAAAATACAATAAAAGTGTCCTGTGCAAAAGTTAAGGTGAATTTTCATTTTAATATTGTTCTTTAAAACATTAAACTCAGCAAATAAAATAAAAATTGCACTAAAATGAGCAGAAAATCCCATATTTAAGTGCGTTCTCTATAGACAATCTGTTAACCCAACATTTCAATAAAAATGCCATTTGACTAAACTTTTTTCACACAACTGTATAAACCCTAAACTACTTCCAAAAATCTAACATTTTTGCACTAATCTAAATCTACTTAACATTACAAGCTTGAAATCTATTTTTTTTTATTAATCATCCATTATGGGTTATTTAAAATGTATATATTTTTATTTTTGTAAATCACGGGTGACAAACTCAGCCACTAAAAGGCTAATATTAAACATTTCAGCACATCTGTGGGGCAGCTGTGCTTTTATTTTAGTTTTACTTAACAATTTACCACGACCCCAACTGCCCATTGTTTGTTCAAAATGTGATAAAAATACAACAGCAAAAAAACAGGCACAGAATACCTGAATGATTAAAAAATAATCTGAAACAAAAACTGATTTTTATATAAAAAATAGACCACATTAGCTACAGATACTGTTAAACCTCTTTAAATAACCCCAATAGGCTTTTACAGTAGGCTTTTTTAAAAGCCTTTTTTTGGTGCTGTCCCATAGATCGTTGATGGGGAGGGTGGGTGGGAGCACACACAGTGCATGCTGGGAACCACAGTGCAGCTCATGGTGACATGGGCTAATATTAATAGAAAACTGAAATAATTTTACGGGCCAAATAGGACTGACTTGACCTGCAGGCCATGTGTTTGACAAATGGGCTGTAAGCTGAACTCATTCACCCCTGAATGAAACATCTGTAGTATAAAATATCTGAAATAGTCCACCGGTCGCTAGTCCTTGGGAATTTGCATCATCCCAATTTCCAGAATATCAAGGAAAGAAGGAAAGCAAGTTCTCTCACTTTTCTATTGTGATACTGACTGAGGTCCCATTGAAAACTCAACCACTTTATTCAAATTCTAAGCTAAAAATAAATTATTCATTAAAACAATATATCTATCATTAGAATGTCCACAATTTTGCTAATTCAGTGCTGCTTTCAGATTCAGATTCAGATTCAGATTCCTTTATTGATCCCAGGGGGAAATTGCAGAACCCAGTTTCTCATTTTCCCACTGTCAGCAAAAAGACCCTGTAAAAATGAGATAACCATCCAAAGATTTTTTGAATGGTTCATGTTTTCTTAGATGTTGAAAAATGATCATTTACAACAGTAACAAGGACATAATGGCACCTAAGTTGTGGACTCAACTGAAACTGAACTTAACTTTCTTTTGAGGAAAAAAAACTGCTCCCTAACCACCAAAACAATACTGCATCCTTAGATTAGTACTCAAAATTGGAAGGTAAGTGTCTGTGAAAATGCTCCTGAGACTTCCTTGTTTCTTTCTAACAGCAGATTTGTTGTCTAACAAAGTGCTACTTTCCTTGCTAGGCTGTTCCGAGAGCACCTAGGGGTTGAAATCTCACATAAACATAATTAAATGATGGCTCTTTAATGAGTAAAGACTAGGGCTGGATGGTTTGGGGGAAATATCTCATTGGAATTTTTCAATACTGATTTAAATTATGTCAAAAACAGTCAAAGTCAATTTCCATGTTTTACTGTTCTGAGTTGTACACTTAAGGTAGGACAGTATATATCAGCTTGATTTTAGCTACAGGAAACAAATCAACACTTCATGTCCCTGAATACTTAAGAAACTCGTTTTCCACAGAACATGATGGTGGTTTTACTTGCATGATTTGCAGGGAATTGACACAAGCTGCGATTTCTATGGCTCTTTTTATATTAAGGTAAAAGACGAGGCAGATTAAAATCACTGAGAAACAGCAGAAAATTAAAGTTCTAATACTGCAATCTGCTCCACTAATCCTCAAATATAAAATATAAAAATAAAGCTCAAATATGTCTAATAAAGGCGTGACCTATGTATTTTTTTGCTGACTGAACAAAACCTCGTATCTCTGTATCATGTTTCTGACATAATTTAAAAATGCCTGTTGCCCTTTATGTTGTGTGTAAATTTCATGATGAATGGACCAAAAGAAATGGCCCAAAATGACATTTGGGGGGGTCCTGGTTCTTTTCCTTCTCCTGTAAAGTTACCATTTCGGAGATACGAGGTTTTGTTCTGAAAACAGTGATATGTTGTACTTATAAAATCGAATCTAAAACATTTTAAATCTAAAGAACAGAAAACATTTAACATACACTTTTCCTTGAAATACAGCCACATGTAAAATACACATCAAATTCAAAGCTAATTTTCTAAATGAAAATAATTTAACACAATCCTCTACAGAGAACACACTTAAATACGACATTTTCAGCAAATTTTTGTGCACAGTTTCTAGTAATGTATTAAAAAGGTGCCATAACTTTTGACCAACCCATATTTCGTATTGTACTTTCACCTAAATATGCTAAACTCAGTAAATAAACAGTTACTGTGCATTAATATGTTTAACATTTGGGTTAAAAATACAATAAAAGTGTCCTGTGCAAAAGTTAAGGTGAATTTTCATTTTAATATTGTTCTTTAAAACATTAAACTCAGCAAATAAAATAAAAATTGCACTAAAATGAGCAGAAAATCCCATATTTAAGTGCGTTCTCTATAGACAATCTGTTAACCCAACATTTCAATAAAAATGCCATTTGACTAGGGATGCCAAAACTTTTTTCACACAACTGTATAAACCCTAAACTACTTCCAAAAATCTAACATTTTTGCACTAATCTAAATCTACTTAACATTACAAGCTTGAAATCTATTTTTTTTCATTAATCATCCATTATGGGTGGGGGGGGGGCTGTCCTGGTTCTTTTCCTTCTCCTATAAAGTTACCATTTCGGAGATACGAGGTTTTGTTCTGAAAACAGCGATATGTTCCAAATAAATAAACACTTATAAAATCGAATCTAAAACATTTTAAATCTAAAGAACAGAAAACATTTAACATACACTTTGTCCCTGTGGGGCAGCTGTGCTTTTATTTTAGTTTTACTTAACAATTTACCACGACCCCAACTGCCCATTGTTTGTTCAAAATGTGATAAAAATACAACAGCAAAAAACAGGCACAGAATACCTGAACGATTAAAAAATAATCTGAAATAAAAACTGATTTTTATATAAAAAATAGACCACATTAGCTGCAGATACTGTGAAACGTCTTTAAATAACCCCAATAGGCTTTTACAGTAGGCTTTTTAAAAACTGATTTAAATTGTGATTATTTTCAACACATTTAAGGGTCAGGCCTATTTTTTTGGCCAAGAAGACCAGAATATCGACCTTTCTGGCTTGAGGCTTGAACCCTGAATGTAGCACACCAGACTGCCAGTAAGCTGTGGTTGTGATGTCACAGCACATAGAGGTTTGGTTGCCTCTGATTGGTCTAGGTCATCTCCATTCTTAAGACAATGTTGAAGATTGTGATTTTGATATAAAAATGGCTTTCAACCATAGTAAGTACCTCCTGATTTAGGGGTCAATCTGCTGATTGTAACCGAGTCTCACACAGTGGACAGAAAAGGCTAATAAAAACGAAGCCCACAAAATCAGCCATAAAGCTGTAAAAGAATCGGAATTGGCCATAAAAATTCATAATCGGTGCCTCCCTAATATTCAGTTATGGCTGATATACTGTATATCTAACTTTCACCACCTCCACCTTCAGAAAATGCATCATGCCCTTCTAAATCTGACTCCCAATCTGCCTTGTACTTGTATTTCTTTCATCTTCTCCTTCTATGCTTTTAACACTACAGACCTACAACGCAGAGGAATAATCTCACGGCTCCTGTTCCCTTCAATCCTGCTTATATAAATTTCATCCACGTCTCCTTCGCCTAAAGCTCCACTATCCTCTGCCGTCCAGAGGAGGACAGTCCTAGTTTTGAGCCTTGGCTCCTCTCAAGGCTTTTTCATTACGCCAGCTCACGGAGTTTTCCCGTCGCCATTGTCGCCTTCGGCTCCCTCATTAGGGGTCTGGGCACCGAACGCTGTAAAGCTGCTTCGTGACAACTGTCTATTGTGAGAAGAGCTTTGCGAATAATACAGAGCTGAGCGATTTAATTCGAGCTTAGGCACGAGCTGCGGCTTCCATCAGGAGGCTTCTGAGAGCAGGACACAAATGTATGCAGCACAGGCTACAGGATAGCACTCTTCCTGTCCAGCCAGCAGCCGGCATTTCTTTCTGCAATCATCTTGGCTTTTTTCTTTCTTTCATGAAATACCACATCGATCCAATTAATTCTGTCCAAACGTTCATGTTGGATTCCACGCAGCAGCGCTCTGATGTGATTCTGTTATTTGGGGATCGATGCAGTTAAACTGCCAGAAATTCAAATTGATGCATTGATCCAAAGAATGAGTCACTGCAGTAGTAAAACAGAACTAACAAGCAGATGCAAAGTCACACTGCACACCCACTGGAGCTCTGCTGGCGCGTGTGCGCGTTCTGTAGTAAACGATGCTCTAAATGTCCATTTTAGCTTTCAAATGGTTGGTGAGTTTCTTTGAAGGTTACCTGGGACTTCATAACACAGGCATAAGCAGTGAGAGGCTGCGCGTTACAGTGATTTTATCACGCTCATTGCTGTCATGAAGCAGCTCCAACATAAAATATGATAAAGTACACACTTTTTCAGAAAATAATTTGGGTTATTATTAATAATAATCAACATAAACAAGTATCCCACCGAGAAATGTAGTTCCTTTAGAGGTTGGCATTGTTGGCAAGCAACCATGGTCTGCTAAATGAGAACATGATGCTCTAAATGTCTATTTTAGTTTTCAAATGGTTGGTCACGCTTTATTTGAAGGTTAGCTGGGACTTCATAACGCATGCATAAGCAGTGAGTAACTATATTAAAGCAATAAGCCACAAGAGGCCGAGCATTACTGCGGTTTTATCACGCCTAAAACTCCTTTCAGTGATGAAATCGATAAAACACGGTTTTAGGTTATTATTAATTTACATTTACATTTATGGCATTTAGCAGACGCTCTTATCCAGAGCGACTTACAAAAGTGCTTGTCATTACTTCAGAATATCTCATGTTAATAAAGGTCGACATAATTTTAAAGAGCTTTGCTCTAAATTGCTACCTGAAGTTATCTATGCATTGAGACCTAAAACAAATACAACAAGTAGAAAAATACCTACAACTCAACACAAAGTCTACACAACACTAAACCTGCTGAAAAAAGTTTGTAATAAAATACAGTGAACAATAAAAGAGGTGAAGATCTTTGATGGACAGTGTTAGTGATTAGATTAATAATAATCAACATAAACAAGTATCCCACTAAGAAATGTAGTTCCTTTAGGGGATGGTATTCTTGGCAAGCAACCATGGACCACTACATGAGGAGAATATTAGGTCTCCCGTTTCTGTATATTGCAGTCATTTCATTTATTTAGTAACTTTTTGTCGTATAACAGTGAACATATGATATCACAGCACTGTTTGATGCAAAAACTTTCACTTTATAAGAACTTTTTGGTCACCAAATTACTACCACGAGTCTTCTCAGGCTAGGGCTGAATCCCAAATGACGCCCTGCTCCCTACATAGTGCACTACGTAGGAATTTAAGTACTGGATCTTGCAGGCCAACAATGAACAATATAGCTTAAAACAGTCATTTGGGACACATTCATACTCAACTAGAACACTATTTAGGGAGTAATGAGCCGTTCGGGATTCAGCCTGGGTTTGATGCTAACATTACTTCTGACTGATACATGAATGTTTAAAGCGTGACTTTTTTTTTTTTTAGATTTTTATACTGACGTTTTACAGTTAATTAATTAAACCAAGCCTGTGATATTGGAGCTGTTTAGGCTTTTGTCTCTTTTAGTCAGTTAGCTGACTGACCAGCCTGGTTCTAGTTAAGAACATAAGCTGTCAGTCCCTCAGTTTAAACAAAAAAAAACAGGTTCTTACTTTATCAATACTCTGTGGTTCATGTGAGCAGCATGAGAGTCAATATATGCAAGTTCATCAACATTTAAAACGCCAATCTCAATTATTTTCCTTAATCTACTCACAGGTGTTTATTGAATGTCACTTCTTTATTCATATTTGGGTGACTATTGACTTTCATTGTTTGTTAGCTACAGTGCTAAACTCAATTTGGACACCCAACAAATCTTGCCTGATCAACTACATATGGGTTAAGCACATAATTGTGTAAATTCATATGAGCATAACAAACAGAACAGCTGCTGAAATTTGAACTATTCATGATGGTATAGGGGTGCATTAGAGCGCATGGCATGGCTGACGTGCACATCTTTGAAGGCAACATTAATGTGATATATATAGAGGTTTTGGCAACACATGCTGCCATCCAGACGACGTCTTTTTCAGAAAAGGCATTTATTTCAACAAGACAATGCCAAACCACATTCTGCATGTATTACAACAGCAAGGCTCTGTATTAAAAAAGTCTGGGTGCTAAATTGACCAGCCTGCAGTCCAGACCTGTCACCCACTGAAAACATTTGGCGCAGTATGAAATGAAAAATAGGACAAAAGAGGTGGTACTCAGCTGTTTTTACACAGACCTTATATAAAATGGTACCCTTGCAGGACCTTTTATATAGACCTTGTACAAGACAGTGGTCATGCAGGACTTTTACATAGACCTTATATAAAATAATGCTTATCTCTGCTTTCACTTTGTTGGCATCAAATTCAAAATGGGCATATATTTTTCACATTACAATTTCTCAGTTTCAAAATTTGATATGTTGTTTGTGTACTATTGCCAATTAAATACAGGGTTTAAATGATTTTGATGATTGAATTTTGTTTTTATTTACATTTTGCACAGCTTCACAACTTTTTTGGACATTGGGTTTTTTTTAACTGTAACACTCTTATCAGTTTCACTACTTTTGGCTCTGTCTATAAAATTTAAAAATACTCAAATACTCATAAACACTCAAGTACTACTTTTTAAATATGCTATTTAATGCTTGTGCATGTATTATAAACTCATGTAGGGAGCCAATTTTGTTCTAGATCTAATAGTATGGCTACTCAGTCTCATTTAAACTGGCCTTTAGGATTTTTGTGACTGTCCACATATGAATTTATAAGCAGAAAACGGTGTGCTTGTGTGTGTAAGCATACATGCTTATTGTGTGTGAATTACCTGTTCGTGGTATTCCACTCCCATGCTGAGTGTATTGATGAGGATAGCAAACATTATCCCCCTGTTGAAGTACTTGCTGTCCACAATTCTCCTCAATACAGCTCTGGCACAGCGCAGACAAACGCTGAAGCAGTTCCCAGTCGGTTTCTCCCTCGGCTCCGCATCCCAGCTGAATTTCTTCACTTCCGTGCCCCTGGAACTCCGCTTCTCTGTGTCCGAGTCGCTGTCGGAGTGGTAGGTTACACCACTGCCCTCGGGGACACAAATCGGGCATGGAGAAAACTCGCCAGGTGCCAGACCAGCACCGCCTTCCACGCACGCACTGGAGCACACATCTGGGTATAGACCTATAACAGGGCATAGGAGAGGGGTACAGTCAAACTGCGTAAACAACAGCCTGTCTTTGCATAGACCATAAAACATGTCCGTATTCAGCCCCGTTACATGTTCTGTGCTTGAACATAGACCGTAAATAAAATAGTATTTGTCTTTGTTTTTATACAGACCTTAAATAAAATGGTACTTATCCTTGTTTTTATACAGACCTTAAATAAAATGGTACTTGTCTTTGTTTTTATACAGACCTTAAATAAAATGGTACTTATCCTTGTTTTTATACAGACCTTAAATAAAATGCTACTTATCCTTGTTTTTATACAGACCTTAAATAAAATAGTACTTGTCTTTGTTTTTATACAGACCTTATATAAAATGGTACTTGTCTTTGTTTTTATACAGACCTTATATAAAATAGTACTTATCTTTGTTTTTATACAGACCTTATATAAAATAGTACTTGTCTTTGTTTTTATACAGACCTTATATAAAATAGTACTTGTCTTTGTTTTTATACAGACCTTATATAAAATGCTACTTGTCTTTGTTTTTATACAGACCTTATATAAAATAGTACTTATCTTTGTTTTTATACAGACCTTAAATAAAATAGTACTTGTCTTTGTTTTTATACAGACCTTAAATAAAATGGTACTTGTCTTTGTTTTTATACAGACCTTAAATAAAATGGTACTTATCCTTGTTTTTATACAGACCTTAAATAAAATAGTACTTGTCTTTGTTTTTATACAGACCTTAAATAAAATAGTATTTGTCTTTGTTTTTATACAGACCTTAAATAAAATGGTACTTATCCTTGTTTTTATACAGACCTTAAATAAAATAGTATTTGTCTTTGTTTTTATACAGACCTTAAATAAAATGGTACTTATCCTTGTTTTTATACAGACCTTAAATAAAATAGTATTTGTCTTTGTTTTTATACAGACCTTAAATAAAATAGTACTTGTCTTTGTTTTTATACAGACCTTATATAAAATGGTACTTGTCTTTGTTTTTATACAGACCTTAAATAAAATGGTACTTATCCTTGTTTTTATACAGACCTTAAATAAAATAGTACTTGTCTTTGTTTTTATACAGACCTTAAATAAAATGGTACTTGTCTTTGTTTTTATACAGACCTTAAATAAAATGGTACTTATCCTTGTTTTTATACAGACCTTAAATAAAATAGTACTTGTCTTTGTTTTTATACAGACCTTAAATAAAATAGTATTTGTCTTTGTTTTTATACAGACCTTAAATAAAATGGTACTTATCCTTGTTTTTATACAGACCTTAAATAAAATAGTATTTGTCTTTGTTTTTATACAGACCTTAAATAAAATGGTACTTATCCTTGTTTTTATACAGACCTTAAATAAAATGGTACTTGTCTTTGTTTTTATACAGACCTTAAATAAAATGGTACTTATCCTTGTTTTTATACAGACCTTAAATAAAATAGTATTTGTCTTTGTTTTTATACAGACCTTAAATAAAATGGTACTTATCCTTGTTTTTATACAGACCTTAAATAAAATAGTATTTGTCTTTGTTTTTATACAGACCTTAAATAAAATGGTACTTATCCTTGTTTTTATACAGACCTTAAATAAAATAGTATTTGTCTTTGTTTTTATACAGACCTTAAATAAAATAGTACTTATCTTTGTTGTTATACAGACCTTATATAAAATAGTACTTGTCTTTGTTTTTATACAGACCTTATATAAAATAGTACTTGTCTTTGTTTTTATACAGACCTTATATAAAATAGTACTTGTCATTGTTTTTATACAGACCTTATATAAAATAGTACTTGTCTTTGTTTTTATACAGACCTTATATAAAATAGTACTTGTCTTTGTTTTTATACAGACCTTATATAAAATGCTACTTGTCTTTGTTTTTATACAGACCTTATATAAAATAGTACTTGTCTTTGTTTTTATACAGACCTTATATAAAATAGTACTTATCTTTGTTTTTATACAGACCTTATATAAAATAGTACTTGTCTTTGTTTTTATACAGACCTTATATAAAATAGTACTTGTCTTTGTTTTTATACAGACCTTATATAAAATGCTACTTGTCTTTGTTTTTATGCAGACCTTATATAAAATAGTACTTGTCTTTGTTTTTATACAGACCTTATATAAAATAGTACTTGTCTTTTGTTTTTATACAGACCTTATATAAAATAGTACTTGTCTTTGTTTTTATACAGACCTTATATAAAATAGTACTTATCTTTGTTTTTATACAGACCTTATATAAAATAGTACTTGTCTTTGTTTTTATGCAGACCTTATATAAAATAGTACTTGTCTTTGTTTTTATACAGACCTTATATAAAATAGTACTTATCTTTGTTTTTATACAGACCTTATATAAAATAGTACTTGTCTTTGTTTTTATACAGACCTTATATAAAATGCTACTTGTCTTTGTTTTTATACAGACCTTATAAATAAATATATATAAAATAGTACTTGTCTTTGTTTTTATACAGACCTTATATAAAATAGTACTTATCTTTGTTTTTATACAGACCTTATATAAAATAGTACTTGTCTTTGTTTTTATGCAGACCTTATATAAAATGCTACTTGTCTTTGTTTTTATACAGACCTTATATAAAATAGTACTTATCTTTGTTTTTATACAGACCTTATATAAAATGCTACTTATCTTTGTTTTATACAGACCTTATATAAAATGCTACTTATCATTGTTTTATACAGACCTTATATAAAATGCTACTTATCTTTGTTTTTATATAAAATGCTACTTATCTTTGTTTTTATATAAAATGCTACTTGTCTTTGTTTTATACAGAGCTTATATAAAATGCTACTTATCTTTGTTTTTATATAAAATGCTACTTATCATTGTTTTTATACAGACCTTATATAAAATGCTATTTATCTTTGTCTTTATATAAAATGCTACTTATCTTTGTTTTTATATAAAATGCTACTTATCTTTGTTTTTATATAAAATGCTACTTGTCTTTGTTTTTATACAGACCTTATATAAAATGCTACTTATCTTTGTTTTATACAGACCTTATATAAAATGCTACTTATCATTGTTTTTATACAGACCTTATATAAAGTGCTACTTATCTTTGTTTTTATACAGACCTTATATAAAATAGTACTTGTCTTTGTTTTTATACAGACCTTATATAAAATGCTACTTATCATTGTTTTTATACAGACCTTATATAAAGTGCTACTTATCTTTGTTTTTATACAGACCTTATATAAAATAGTACTTGTCTTTGTTTTTATACAGACCTTATATAAAATAGTACTTGTCTTTGTTTTTATACAGACCTTATATAAAATTGTACTTGTCTTTGTTTTTATACAGACCTTATATAAAATATTACTTATCTTTGTTTTTATACAGACCTTATATAAAATGCTACTTGTCTTTGTTTTTATATAAAATGGTACTTATCTTTGTTTTTATACAGACCTTATATAAAATAGTACTTATCTTTGTTGTTATACAGACCTTATATAAAATGCTACTTGTCTTTGTTTTTATGCAGACCTTATATAAAATAGTACTTGTCTTTGTTTTTATACAGACCTTAAATAAAATAGTACTTGTCTTTGTTTTTATACAGACCTTATATAAAATAGTACTTGTCTTTGTTTTTATACAGACCTTATATAAAATAGTACTTGTCTTTGTTTTTATACAGACCTTATATAAAATAGTACTTGTCTTTGTTTTTATACAGACCTTATATAAAATAGTACTTATCTTTGTTTTTATACAGACCTTATATAAAATGCTACTTGTCTTTGTTTTTATATACACCTTATTTAAAACGCTATTTATTTTTGTTTTATACAGACCTTATATAAAATGCTACTTGTCTTTGTTTTTATATACACCTTATTTAAAACGCTATTTATTTTTGTTTTATACAGAGCTTATATAAAATGCTACTTATCTTTGTTTTATACAGACCTTATATAAAATGCTACTTATCTTTGTTTTATACAGACCTTATATAAAATGCTACTTGTCTTTGTTTTTATATAGACCTTATATAAATTGGTACTTAACCTTGTTTTTACACAGACCTTATATAAAATGGTACTCATCTTTGCTTATACATGGACCTTTCATAAAATTGTACTCATGCAGTACCCATTAGACCTAAAATAGCCTTTAGTGCCTTAACATCAAACCATATATACAGTAATACTTATCTTTGCTTTTACATAGACCTCATAAAATGTTACCAATGCAAGGCTTTTTATACCTTTTATAAAGCTGTATTTATGCATGATATTTACGTAGATCTCATATTACTTGGTCCTTATTTAATGCTTTTACATAGATCTTACATAAAATTGTCCTTATTTCATACCTATATAAATTGGTACCTATTCAACATCTTTGCACAGACATTAGAGAATCTCTAATTAATCTCTAATTAATCTCTAATTAATGCATTGCTTTTATATGGACCTTTTATCCTTATAAAGTTCACCTTATTCAGTGCTTTTACAGAGACTTCTCAGAGGTCATCACTTGGAATCACTTGGCCTATTAATGGTAATTGATCAGTTACTTCTACATTGTAGAAAAAATGCTATAAACTAGACAGCAAAATGTAAACCAATGGTTAAATAAAGCATTTTAAGAATAACAGATTCCAATTTTTGGAATCATAATGCCTCATACGGTCCTCAGAAAGTACTTTTACATAGAACTTTTATTAGACGGCCCTCATTTCACTTCAATTAAACTGCTTTGTATAGCTGTAAAGGCCTATATATAGGTCAAAATTTACCTTCCTCACTCTCATATCCACATTAGATAACTTCAAAATATCAGTTTCATATTAGTTACCGAGAAATAAACATACAGTGAATGTTCTGTAAAACTGGGTAAGCCAGTGCTGGCTACGACAGCAGGAAATAGCAAGTTTTGCACAATGATCAGACAAAACAATAAACTACAAGAAAAGTAAAAGAGCGAAATAGCTTCTTCTTAACCTATTTTGCAAGTAAGGTAGCAACATGAACTGGAAGTTTAAAAAGTAGTGGCAGAAAGAGTCCCTCTCTGCACTTAAGGATGTGCGTAGTGGTTTCTAATTTAGAATTATTAGAGCATATGAAGTGTACTGTGTGGAAATGTCTTCATTATCTACATTATTAAGCTGAGTCTCAGGAGACGGACGAGCACTTAATGTTCACCATCGCACTCCAGCTAGGAAGTGTCCAGCTTTAAGGCTGCAGTGTGTCGCTCTTGTATAATAACAATAGCCGTTAAGCAGCGCATGCATTGTTGTATGCGTGTTTATGTTCTCACCATGTTGCATTTTGTTGTAGGTCTCGTGGAACCCACTGTGGACTGTCCTGCCGTATTGTGAGTGGCTGGCCGCAGGGGTCTTGACCCCGCTTGCGCAGCCGCGCTTTGTGCGTGAGTGTGTGAAAAGTGCAGAGGGCAGTATGGTGGGGTAGTTCAAACCCTTCACGCTGGGTAAAGGAAGGGAGAGAGGGGGAGTCTGTTTGAGGGTCTGACCTTCACCACCCAAATGAAGGGCCTTCATTTCCATGTCCATGCCGTTGCAGTGGTGTCGGTGGTGATGGTGGTGGTGGTGGTGGTGTATGAGGTGTCGGGTCAGGTCGAAATTCTCCTTGCTGCTCCAGTGTCTGTTGGAGCCTCCTCCTGCCGCAGAGTTCCTGGGGCTGGAGCCCTTGCTCCGCCGGCACGGCCGTATCCTGCCGTAGACACGGCTGACCTGCCGGCCGAGCTTGCGGCAGAGGTGGCTCAGGTACTTGATCATTTCTTCGTAGCAGGAGCCAGGCTCGGTCAAGCTAGCTAGTGTTGACTCGTTGCTGCGGAAGCGAGCCCGCTGCTCCCGCATCAGCTGGTTCTCCCGCTGCTTCGTTTCCGAAAACTGAGTCGCTATGACGACCAGGCACAGGTTGATCATGAAGAAGGAGCCCACCTAAGGGCAAGTAAAAGAAAAACAAAATAAGCGTTTTGTGAGGAATTGCTGCACAAACTGTAATTAACAGGTAAAGTTCAGCAGCAGGATCTGCTCCTTTCCCAGGAATACGTGAATAATAAACAGTTCACATGAATTCCGCCAAACACGGCACTTTCCCCATTACCCTCCATTACGATGCTCTTCAAAGATTTCCATGAATTCCGTCTGCTAATCATCATCTAGCTTGTAATTTTGAGTTGGAGCTTCATTTACTTAAGACCGGATGCCTTATGACAAAGTAGAATAGCTGCACCTAGAATCCCTAAAAAATCTGGGTACAACTGCTCGAGTTATACTTTTCACTGAATAAGCAGAATAGAGTTCTTCTCAAGAAAGAAAAATAGAAATAAAATGTATTATTATTGTTATTTCTGTGAACAGAATGTTTAAAAGTTCATGTTCCTACACTTTCAGAAATGAAAGGTTCTGTGCAGGTGCAAAAGTACAAGTGATGTACAATGTCCCGTCCAAGCTACGGCACTGGTTTTCATGTCCAACTGTTTCCCATAAATTTGTTTTTCCCGGGGCAAAGATACATCTTTGTACCCTTTCATGACCTAATACAAAGGCTGGAGACAAGACAGTGTGTGTGGGATCAGTAGCACTCACAAAATATAACTAGAATGGATAATTATTGATTATTATTGTCTATTTATGTTCCCTAAATACCTCATGTGCTGTCGGCTCTGGGGATCAAACCGGCGGCCTTCCGGTCATGAGGCTGGAGCCCTAACCTCCAGCCCACGACGGCCCCCAAGTAACCAGATATAAAGCCTTGTATCATTTTTGGCTTTTTTTAAATATAATTTGAAAACACCAGCAAAATAAATAGTCCAAAATAACTTCTATATATAATACCTTAATAATAAATGACAAAATTCTGTTCCTTGAACTTCCATTTAAAGTTTTTTTTCTACTGAAAAGCCCCTGTCAGAGAGGAAGCAGTAAGAAGAGAGCAGAATGACACCTTATTAGCATTTTATAAGCTAGACTCATATGCCAGGACAGGGGCTGTCGACTGGTGGACGACGGCAGACGCATTATAAAAGAGGAGGAGACACGCCTTAGTTCAGCTCTGAACTAAACTATGAGGCTGTGCAGGTCAGTCATTAGGCAGGTTAATCTGGTTTCTTGTGACATTTGGGACGGTCAATTTTCTCATCGTGCCCTGCGAGTATAGTAGCATTCAAGGCCAGAGGCACGCATTGAAAAAAATCTGCACGTCTGTATTCACGAGTAATGAATATGCATAATGAAGTGGTGGGCCACTGGGGTCAAAATCTGCTCTCACACGAGTGGTCCTTATCCAAAATTCTGGTCACATATTTAGAAAAGAAGGTGGACAGTGTTGGCAGTGTAGAATCCTGAGCCCTCCTTTATTCTCCAGTCACCACCTCGTCAAAAGAAACAGAGTCAATATACAAACGTTCTAGGCTTAAAGATCAGCATATCAACAGAAGAAAGGCCAAAATGGCATTTTGTACTTTTGAGATGTGATCATTTTTGACTAAATTAACCAGCTCTATCTGCCGTTCCTGGTTTCTTTTCTTCTCAAGCTTTTATTTTAAGTCTGATCACGTTTTGCACAAAAAGTGGAGCATTTCTACCTCGTAGAAATATAATGACCTTGGGCAATGTACTGTATTTTATCTCTGCAAGCCAGCTTTTTTCTCGCTGTTCCAGCGAGTCAGACAATGTTTTGGCAGCAGTTATTCAGTAGCCTACTGGCCTTATCTGAATATTACAACTTTGAGAGGCCATTAGTGGTCATTTTCACCATATACATTAGATTGTGTTTTGTCGTGGGCTCTGTTCCAGTGAGTTGGGTGCTGCTCTTGAGCAGTAGCCTTGCCTCATCATAAAATATCTGGTAAGATGGCAAGAAATATAGTAAAGTTCAGAACCGAATACAGCACTGGCATTCGATTGGGACAGGTCAAACTATAAAGACAAACAAGATGTTTGACTCTTCTGTGTCCTGGACAGAGCTTCCACTGGCTGCCTGACTCTCTCGTGGTCTTCAAATGCAAACTGAAGACCCATCTGTTTGTGAAGCGAGCACTAATTCAGTACTTATTGAAAGGCATTGCATTGCACTTATGCTACGTTTAACTCTCTATCTTTTTTCTTCCTAGGCATTGCACTGCCAGTGTCTCAGTTCAAGGACAGCTTGGACTTATTTGTATTAGCTAGAATACGTATCTGAATGGACAACCAAAAGTCACCCTGAACAAACGTGGTGGTAGAGGTGGTGGTGAAGATGTGTTCATGTGCAAAAGTCATTAATTTGGAAACCCAATGCTTTTTTATTTTACAGGGACACACTGCAACGGTTAACCTAATACAGCATGCCTATGGATGAAATCATAAATAATAGGGTAACATCTAGATAGTCCACTTTAGATGCTTTGTAGATACTTCATTTACATTCAACTAAATATCTACTAAACTGACCATCATTCTCACTCTAAATCCTTAACCTCAACCCAAAACCTAAACCCAACCCTCCCCCTGGTCCAAATCCTAATCCTAACCCCACCACTGTTTGGAATCAACTGAGTTTTAACAGATCTACAGAACATCTGTAGATAATCTACACTGGACTATCCAAATAAAGCGAGGCCAATGATAATTCATAATTTGGACATTTCTTATGGCATCCCAACATAAAATTGTTTCCTTGTTGTGGTATAAATAAGAATACAAAGCGCAAATAGTCCAAAGACCTCGATGGCTATTCTCGTGGGAATTCCCGCCTTTTCAGTGATAAGCAGTGTGTAGTGTGTTCGTATGATTTTCCAGGGTATGTTCAAGATAACCAAAACTGGCCTACCAGTTGCAGCACCTCCTTATCGATCTGGTAAAAACAGGCAACATACAGTTTCCACACTCAGTCGACAGCAATGCTGTATACTTACAATGATGAGGAAGATGAAATAGATGAAGTTGTAAAAGGAATGTGCGTCCATGACGTAGTACATGATATCCACCCATCCCTCTAAAGTGATGACCTAAAGACAGCACAGACAGGAAAGTAGAGGTAAGTTGAGGTCGGCTTCCTTTTAAAAAATAATAAGCATCAAGAAACCCTGAGAAACTGAATGATTTTTCAACTTTGCTGCATAAGGAAGTCGCAAACAAAGTCATTCCGAGTGGTTTGATCTGCCATTCTAGAGTCAGAACTGTTCCCAACAGTGATGTCCCAAAACTTTAATGCCTCTAAAAGCTCCCCTCACAGAAAGTTATTACACTAAATGGTTATGTATATGTTCCCTCATGCCTAGAGATGAAACGGTTACCGGTTTCCCGGTAAAATGATGGTTAGTAATACCGTTTGAACTTTAAAGTATCGTTAAAACCGCAGTCGATTACCACGGTGTGAAAAACTCGCTGAACAGAGTCAAACAGTCAAACAAAGGCTCAGATGCAGCTCTGAGTGTATGTGTAGAGTGGAAGGGGGAGGGGGAGTTGGAGATTCGGAGATATTTCAGCCCTCTAAGAAGACCCAGTCTGACGTTTGGTCATATTTCGGGTTTTATAAGAATGCAGAAGGAAAGTTAATTGAAGGTGACCACCCTGTCTTCAGAACATGCCGAAAGAAAATACGGGCAAAAGGGGCAACACATCAAACCTTACGAGTCATCTTTTTAGAGAATGCAAGGAAAGCTAACTTTAACGTAGACGTCCGTGGGGACTTCGGATTGAAAGAAATGTCTTTTGTTGGTTTAATTTATGCTTATGGCTCGTTAACAATATATAATGAAGCTTTCCGCATCAAACAAACATCGGCGAATCGACTGTGAATCGAAACCAAAGCTTTTAACACATATTTCTGTGGAGCAACGTCTCCAAAAGGAGCTCTGAGTTAAGAGTCCCAGAAGCTCTGGAACGAGACGCTGCGAAAGTTCAATCTGCACAGCTCCCCTTTGCCGTCTCGCCTGCGGTGTTTACACTGTGAGAAGAGAATAACACTGTCTCAAATCGCTCAATGCCCCCTACATAGTGCACTACCTTTCAAACAAACCCCATCATCATTGACAAGCAGTTGAGTTTTAAATAGGGAACTTGTAACCTATCGTTCCTGTTGATTATAGATGACTTAGTCGAGCATTTCAGGCACTATGTTTTAGCTTTAAAATGCTTTCAGAGAAGCAGCTCGACAGGTGAAGGCACACTGTGCGAGTCCTACACGGCCTGCAGCTCACAGCACGGTCACGTGCTTCCACTGATTTGGCCGTTTTCGCTGGTGCACTGTATCGATTAGGGGTTCAGCGCCACAACAGCACAATAATGCTGCAATTGCAGTTAGGACAGAAACCCCCCGAGTGCAACACTGCCTCATCTTTCCAGGGTTGCCAGGAAGCTTTTGTGCATCCGGGCAACCGGCGTTCCATCAGAGAGATTGTTCAGTGCGAGAGGGCACATCGTCTCTCCTCAGAGATCGTTACTCAAAAGTTAATATGCTGACATTTTTGCATTTCAGTCTCAAGTGAGGAAAGTGAGGCCAGCAGCGCTTCATTTCTTTATGAAGAAGAGACTGGACATTCAGTCAGTGGTGTTCCTTTGGTCCGGTATTGGGGCGAATTGTTCCTACATGCACTTTGTTGTGTTTAGAATGGTTATGTTGCTTTTATATGCACTTTTGATGTATTTAAGGTTTTGTTAATTTAAGCCTCCAGTAAGGAAAGTTTTCTGCACAGAAAGTGTTCAATGGTTTTGCACTAAGGCAGAGGTTTTTGTTTACAGAGCATTACAAGCATGTGGTGGTTGGGATAGTACTGTGGTTAACACCTCTGCCTTCTACACTGTAGACTGGGGTTCAATCCCCGCCTGGGCAGCACCCTACACTATACCAATAAGAGTCCTTGGGCAAGACTCCTAACACCACCTTGGCCTACCTCTGTAAAAATGATCAAATTGTAAGTCGCTCTGGATAAGAGTATCAGCCAAATGCTGTAAATGTAAATGTAAGTATTAATACTACAAATGTATTCATATTGCTGCCAATTCTATTTGTGTTAATATAAAAGTTGGTGAGACGAGTTTCAGTTTGTGTATCAGCGTTTATTCACTTTACTTTTCATCACATTTGAACAATATCGCGATAATACCGATAATCGTGATGTGAAATTTTAATATCGTTTCGTCTCTACTCACGCCTGAGACAAGAGATTAGTTGCAGTGTTGTGCAAAACTCAGAGACCACCCTCCATTGCACAGAGGACTCGACGACTAAAGCGTGTCCAACCCTTTTTATTTATTACAGCATCCGTTCTTTTCAGGAGACTCACTTTCAGCTCCTCAAAGAACCTGCGGACACGCCTCCAAAGTTTAGTCTTAGAAGCTGGTTGATCATTTTCTGAAGTAATCAAACACATTCAGTGGTGTTGAGGTCTGGACTCTGGGGTGGTCAGTCCATCATTCAGCTTCTTTGTTTGATGTGCCCGTCTCCTTTTCTCAGTGAGGTTCTTCTTGATCAGCTACACATCCTTTCAGACCCACGGCCCACGAGTGGTCTTCTCACAGTGGAAGGATGGACAGAAACCCCTGTGGATGTTTTCAGATCTGAAGCAGCTTGATTTCCTCCTCTCTCTCAAAGATGAAAGCTTGAACTTAGGAGTCCTTTGATCTTCCTTAATATCTTCTATCTAATCTCCTCAGAAATGCATCCTCAGAAATGAAAAACGTTTATTGACCGGCCGTTTTGACAACAAATTCAAGGGTTATTAAACTTACTGTACATGCAGGGCATTGTGAAGCAGGCTTTGTTTACATCTCAACGACTAAAGTATGTAGAAATGGTGAAAGAAAATCAGTGCAATTCCCCTTTTTCCCTCTGACAGGCATGTCATTGTGGTGTCTTGCGTCTTGGTGCTCAGTTTACTGCCCAAAGACAAAGGTTACCTAGGGCTGCTATAGATCACCCGAACAATGCAGGCCAATCAGATTAATCTGGAAAATGACAAATGTCACACTTTAGCCAATAAGATTATTCAGTATGTGATAAATCAGTTTCAGCCAGGAAACCCGGAAACTCCGAAACATGATAAATATCTTCGCCACAACCAATCTGATTAGCGAGAAACATGATAAATACTTGATTTCCAGAGATGGGGCTGTTGCTTACTGATGTCGATTGATTTACTCACAAAAAGGTAAGTAAAAGTAAGTGTCTCTTGGCTCCGGAAAGATGTGAGGGAGACGAGGATGAAAACTATCGACGGCTGCCAGCTTCGGCAAAAAAAATCTTTATAAATAGCTTGAAACACAATAAAAAGGTTTAACTTTAATTAAAATCACTTTCCATCCTCGGAAACACGAGCAAATCCGACAGCAGCATTCAACTCCAGTCCTGGAGGGCTGATGTCCAGCAGTTTGGGAATTCCCCTTTCAAACTGCCCCCGAAGGACAAGAGATGAGTAAGTCTGGCTTACAAGCTCCAAAGGGTTTTCATGGCTGAAGCACTTTCCGCATGTAAACTGTTGTTAAACCAGTAAGAATTTTTCACAGTGAGGTTTTAACTACTGTAGGTAAGTGAACTGTCAAAAGTTTGAAAATAAATTACACTGAAATGTCCAACAGGTGCGAAGGTATTAACTGGGTACTGTGTATTTATTTTGGGTGAAATGATGGCAAATATCAAGACAGTCTTATTAAAGTACACTGAAGTTGCTACCAGCTTTTAGTAATTAAGCTGAAGAACAACATGAGAATACCTCAGAATTATTTGGGGTAACAAGATGGTAAATGGGGGCGGCACGGTGGCGTGGCGGGTGGCGCTGTCGCCTCACAGCGCGGAGGGCCTGGGTTCAAATCCCCGGCCGGGTGACCGGGGTCCTCTCTGTGTGGAGTTTGCATGTTCTCCCAATGTCTGCGTGAGTTTCCTCCGGGTTCTCCGGTTTCCTCCCACAGTCCAAAGACATGCAGTCAGGCCAATTGGACGTGCTACATTGCCCCTAGGTGTGAGTGACTGTCTGTCTGCCCTGCGATGGACTGGCGACCTGTCCAGGGTGTATCCTGCCTTCCGCCCAAAGACCGCTGGGATAGGCTCCAGCACCCCCCCGCGACCCTGACGGAGAAGCGGCTTAGAAGATGGATGGATGGAAGATGGTAAATGCCACTGAACTCTCACTAAATTTCCCTGTATTGTCCATGTTTAAACAAAGTTAACTGAAAGTTAAAGAACGTGGAAACACCTACAAGCACCAGGTAGTTAAGGTTCAGTAAAAGCACAGCAGGAGTCATTTCTTTCTTTTCTTTCAGTCCACCTTGTAGATGTAAAGTCAGAGACGACAGCTCATCTGCTGCTGCAGTTTGTGTTGGTCGTCCTCTAGTCCTTCATCAGTGGTCACAGGACGCTGTTGGCTGGATGCTTTTGGTGGTGGACGATTCCCAGTCCAGCAGCGACAGTGAGGTGTTTAAAAACTCCAGCAGCTCTGCTGTGTCTGATCCACTCAGACCAGCGCAACACACATTAACACACCACCACCACATCCGTGTCACTGCAATGCTGAGAATGAGCACCTGCTCTGTGAGGGTCCATGGGGGTCCTGACCACTGGAGAACAGGGTAAAAGGGGGCTAACAGAGTATCAGAATAACAGATGGACCACAGTCTGTAACTGTAGATCTACAAAGTGCAGCTGATAAAATGGACAGTGGGTGTAGAAACAAGGAGGCGGTCATGCCTGATCAACATTTTTTCTGGTTCTTTGTTACTATGAACACTTTTTTTGGTAACAAACATAAAAAAATATCATGCACACACCTGAAAGATGGCGATCCAAGCATATCCTATGTTGTCGAAGTTGATGGCGCCATTGTGTGGATTGTGCTCGCTTGCTCTGCAGCTGTTATAATATGCGTTCCAGTTGACACACCCATTCTGGGCAGCCGCTTGAGGGGTGTGGTCTGTAATATTGTCAGCACTGAGCTGGCAGTAGACCCCCCCCACCCTGCGGGGCGGAACGTCCGAGCAACGCAGCATCCCGTTCTCCCGGTTGGTTGAGCAGATAAAGGGGATGTCGTCGGAGTCTTCCGACCTGTAATAAGGGCTGAGAGACCGAGAGAAGTTGTACAACCTAGATGGGGGGAGAGAAGAGAAAGACGGAGATGATCAGTCTTACACATCGCTGCTTAGTTATCAGCTACTGTTGTGTGCTTTTCTTGCTGTTTTGCTTTCAGGGCACTCGACACGCGTTGGCAGTATATTTGTCGTTCACTTCTCTGACTGGAGCAGATGCAATTAAGGAGAACTTCAGAGCTAGTAAGAGAAGCTGGAGTGATGTAATAAAGCCTCGTACCGGAGGTTGACAGATAGTGGCATGAAACCTCCCTGAGCAATATGGTCGACCCTCAAAAGCAACTGATATTACGTGGCTTCAAGAAGAGGCTCTGTGGCCTCAAATGGTGTCATATTCATCTTTCTCTCAAAGTCGCATACTCCCAAGGTGATATGGGATAGAAGTGATAAGTGCTTTGACTCTCTCAAAGCCATTCGGTCGAGTCCAACCTCATGAAACTCCCATTCAGGTAAGTCTCTAAACTCGTTGCACACCTACATATTTCCAGATCAAGTGCTGTGAACTCAGACTCTCCTTGTGCTCAGAGCTCCACTCACCAAGCCTGAAATCACTGCTTCAAATATGCATCCAAGTGGGTTTTCAGATACAGTACAAACCTAACTGCAAAAATGCTGGGGCAGAAGGTAAAATGCAAATAAAAACGGTGGTTTCTAAATCTCTGTGGACCAGTATTTGAACAAAAACAGCAAGCTCAAGAAATGCAATGTTTTATCTGATCAAATTCACTGTTATAAACACAAGCTCATTCTGAAATTAATGCCAGCAATATGTTCCAAAACAACTTTACACTAGAAATATTGCGAAATGTTCAAAATAAAGCCTAGTCCTTTAAGAGCAAGGATGGGCACTTTGCCAAAAATATATCTACAAAAAAAATCCAAAAGCTTAAAAGTAACTTTCCTCAGCCAGGGACGGCAATGATTTTAGGTATTTCATGCACTACAGTGCACAATAACATCAAGAGATTCAGGTAATCCAGGGAAATCTCTGTGCATAAAGGAAAAAGCAGAACACCACAAGTTAAAGCCCATGACTTTTGACCCCTCTGATGACGCTGCATTAAAAACCTGCATGCTTCTGTGATGGACATTACTGCATGAGCTTGGAAATAGTTTGAAAAAAACTGCTGTCAGTAAACACGGTCACTGCATCCACAAATGCAAGTTAAGACAACGTACAAGGCACAGAGGAAAGTTTATGTCAACTGCATCCAGAAACGCCGCCTACTTCTCTGGGCTGGAGCTGATTTGAAATGGACTGATGCACAGTAGAAATCTGTATTGTGGTCCACCTTTCAGTTTATTCATGGAAATAATGGATGAAGAAAAAGAGCATCTAGATTGCTACAAGTGTAAAGCTTAAAAGCCAGGGGTGTCTGTCATGGCATGGGGGTGACATGCATGCCTCCAGCCTGGACTTCGATTCCAGAATGCCTTGGGCGATCACGTGACTCTAACTCCCCTATACACGACCTATCCGAGCTCAGCCTCGCCTGACTACTCGTTGTTTATCACATCATCTGCTTAGTTAACTTTTCACGCTCGGGCTTTAGTTTGGACAAATTGCGAGGTATTGAGTCTGTCACAAGAGCTAATGTTTCCTTTTGCATTCTAATTTGGTTTCCTGTTTTTTGACCTTTTGCCTGTTTATTTTGACTTAACCTTTCTGCCTGATCCCTTGGACTTTGCTATAATCGTGATTTTCTGGTTGTGGACTGGTTTGGACTTGACCTTGGCCTGTTTTTTATTACAATGACAACACCAAGAAACATTCTGCATGTATTACAACAGCATGGCTGTGCAATCAGAGAGTGCAGGCGCCAGAGTGTCCTGCAGTCCACACCTTTGTCTCATTGAAACAGTGCGTCTTACTAAGCTCAGAATATGACAACAAAGGCCCGGTGCAGTTGCACAGCTAAAGAATGACAAAAAATTCCACTTTCAAAACCGGAACAGTTTGTGTCTTTAGTCCCCAAATGATTATTAAGTGCTGATACAGGGAAAGGTGATGTAATAAAGCGGTAAACATGCTCCTGTCCCCCCTTTTTTGGAACATATTGCAGGCATCAAATTTGGAACGAGCATGTATTTGCAAAAACAACAAACTTTTTTTGGAATTGGGGCTGTATTGCAGTTTTGTAACTTTCTCTAATACTATGCCATTTTCCTAGTGCTACTAAATGACATATGCAATTCGCTTATTGGACAATTTGCAGGTTTGGGTGTGATATGCTGGCCTAGGTCTGGTGGGAGCTTCTTGACAAGCAGACAAGATAATGAAAGATAATGGTTGTCCCTTTCAAAACCGGACAGGAAATATTCAATATATCTAACTTGTCAGACCAGCCTGTATCATTCAGCCGTATGCTACCGGGTTATTATTATTAATTATTAAGTGCTGTCAAATTGAGTCCGACTCCTGGAAACCATACAGTATTGTGCCAAAGTCAGACAGCACCCTTTACTTACATCATGTGCAGTCAAAATGGCTATTGAGCCCTCTGCTCCATTTTTCAGCGGATATTTCTGAGCAGAGTGTATGTAAAACATGGATTGAGACGCCGCTTATGAGAATAGGAAATCTGCAAAATCAAACAAAGAAGCTGCTTGCGCTCCCAGAGTAATGGACTGACCACCCCAGAGTCCAGATCTCAACATCGTTGAATGTTTTCGGGATTATGCGATCAACTTCTAAGACTGAACTTTAGAGGTGTGGAAAAATATCCCTGCAGATTTCTTTGAAAAACTGAAAGCAAGTCTCCTGAAAAGAATGGAAGCTATAAGAAAGGTGAAAAGTGAACAGAGTAAATACCGAAAAGATGCCAGTACGTTTAATTGTTGTGGCTTCTGTGTAATTTTCTGTTAAATGCATGTTTTCTGCTTTTTTCCTGATGCTGAAAAACGAAGATTCTTAATGGATGCTTTTACTGGAAATTAAATAAACTGAGCAAACTTTTGCACAGTGCTGGGCGGATACTGTATGGGTCTTTAGGCTCCTTAATGGCCTGTTCATCATTTCTCTGACTGTATCCATTCATCTTAATGCTAGCCATCCTCTTTGTCTTCACCTTCAACTGCTCCAAGCATAATTGTCTTTTTTAATGATCTGGTTCTTCTCATAATATTTCCAAAATAAGATGGTTAACTGGGCTTCAAGAAAGAAGTGAGGCTCGATTTGATCAGCATTTCACTTGTTTGGGTTTTTTTCTCTAGTTAAGGTACTCGCCAATACTTCACTACCTGCATTCAGCAAGTATTTGAAGCAAAACACTCCCTGAGGTACTCGGAGCCTGATGCAATGCAAAATGCAATGCAACCAGGTCTCTTTCACTTCACTGAGGTAGGCAAACAAAATTGTAGACTTGTTAAGAGACTATTAGTGCAGCCATGAAACACAATTGATGCTATTAGCAAACAGCACCAGACGAACACTGATTACTGAAGATGAACCTTAACAGCCATATTTCTGTGTGTTGTAAAGCTCTGTGGTTGGTAATGTGTGGTTAAATAGGCAGCACTGTTTTCAGTGTAACAACATGTGGATAAAAACACGTCCAAAGGTGTCCAGACTCCCCTTTTCTAATTAGTGAGCTACTTTAAGGTGTACCTACCGCTGGCACAGAGTGTAATCTCTATAGAAAAGTTAAGTCACCATGCTCAGTGCCAAGCGTTGGCTAGAGGAGTATAAAGACCCCCATCACTGGGCTGTGGAGCAGTGGAACTGTGTTCTCTGGACTGATGGACCTCCATCCAATCCCTTTGCAATGAGCTAGAGTGACCCAGAACTGATCATCCAACATCATCCCCTGACCTCAATAATACTCTTGTGGCTAAACGCAATCAAATCCTCACAGCAGTGTTCCGACTTCTAATTAAAATACAATAAGTTAGAGAAAATTTCCTCAAGCGAAGGTTCGGAACATCATAATGTCTAATTTGCATCATGACTCCGTGCCGTATACTGTTTACTGAAGTGGCCTAGTTGGAATATCAGCATCTTATACAGTCAAATAAAGTCCAGTTCAGCCAAATTTCAACAACATTTCCTGTCAGTTTTCTCTTTTTAGAGCACGTCCTGTAAAAGAACTTCCCTCTGACTCACTTTCTTCTCTGACTGCTGTTTCTCGCCTCGTCCCTCCCCTGTGTGTGCGACACTCACTCGAGTCTCAGTGCTCATTATAATGCACAGATCTGATTGGCTGAGGAACGTCACGCGTGATATTTTAAACGCATGTGATTGGTCTGTGAGTTTCCTGGGCTGTTAAAGCTTCCGTAAAGGCTAGAAAAGATACGCCGATTAAAACAGGACCATCCCGTCAAAATGAAATAATTCTCCATAGTTTATCAGTTATAGGTTCAGGTCTGCGTAGGACAGCGTCTGGGTCCAGACTCGGACCGAGGTCCACCTATTAATAACCTCTGATCTGGTGTTAAACCTTCCAAGAAGAATAGAGGCTGTTACTACAGTAAAGGGAGGGGAGAAATGAATACCCTTGATTTCAAAAGAAATGCAGGATAAACAGATGTCTACAAACTTTTGGACAACTTTTGGACAAATGAACAGACTCTTTAAGACTTTTTACCAATACCCTGATTAGGCTGCAATTAGTTTAGCTGCTCTGCTGAATGTTCATGCCCAGGTCAGTCATGACCTCATGACCAGCAGTATTAAACACACACCTGCACTGCACATTTGAGACAAGTGTAAATGTAAAGTGTACGTCTGAGACCATCTTAATTTTATAGGGGCTATCATCGGTCACATTACCAAGTGTCCCTTAAGAAGGCATTTTCACAGATGTTGGTTGACCTTGCCCTTACACATTAATGAGCTTCCACTCTCTGAATGTCACCGCACTACCTCTGGTGCACAGCTTGCAGTTCGGTTATGCAGACAGGGTCATTACTCCTAACGTGGACGTTTCTGGCTTGGCAGCATAGCAGTTTATTGCTGTGCCGGTGTGTAATTTATATGTAGGTTATATATTTAGTTTCAATACAGAGAGGTTGCAGAGTTTAAGGAGAATCTCTGTGCCAAACCTCCACCAAAAAAGTCTAGAATGATTTCGAGGAGTTCAGGGACAAGATGCAACTGATATGTCGCTGGCTAGAATCTTCAGGCACAAACAGAGCCACTCTGACAGTATGTTCTAATAGGTTAACGTCTAGCTGATACAGAGAGAACTTGCCCGTAAAACAAACAAAAGCACCTGCCATGTGTGAGTGCGGGGTGGGCTGTGTTGTTTTTCTGCATTAATATGAATGTGCGCGGAGTGCCTCTACTCACATCCTCACGTCCTCATCCAAGAAACAGCGGTTCCTCAGAAGCCCTGCCCACAGCTGTACACCAACAATCCCAAAGATGAAGAAAACGAAGAAACACAGCAGCAAAACGTTTCCCAGCATCGGTAACGTGTCCAATAGTAAGGTCACCAAAATACGCATGCCTAAAAGAAAGACACAAAGGTAACATGTTCACATCGGTCATGAGAAGTTCTCCAGAAAAATGTCAAGAATGATGCTGTCGGGCACAAAAGGTTGAATTCCCACAGTCAAATAACAGTTTCTGTTGATTTTTCTTAGTGAAAGAAAGTTCACACATCCTCCACAAAATAAAAAAAAAATGTGCTTCCTAAAATATTTCACAAATTCTAAAAATATGTGCACAAATTCTATTTATGTGCCGAATTTGACATATAACCCAGAAGGCTGCAGGTTCAAGTCCCAGGACTGAGCGAGTATACCTGGTTGTACCCTTGGGCAATGCACTTAGGCTGTATTCGGAGGTGGAACCCAGAAGGTTGTAGGTTCAAATCCCAAGACTGACAGAGTATACATGGTTGTGCCCTTTGGCAATACAGTTATGTTGTATTTGAAGGTGGAAACCGGGAGGTTACAGGTTTAAATCCCACGACTCACAGAGTATAACTGTTTGCACATTTAGGCAATGCACTTATACTGTATTAGTAGGTGGTACCCAGAAGGTTGCAGGCTCAAATCCCAAGACTGACAGAGTATACATGGTTGTGCCCTTTGGCAATACAGTTATGTTGTATTTGAAGGTGGAAACCGGGAGGTTACAGGTTTAAATCCCACGACTCACAGAGTATAACTGTTTGCACATTTAGGCAATGCACTTATACTGTATTAGTAGGTGGAACCCAGAAGGTTGCAGGCTCAAATCCCAAGACTGACAGAGTATACATGGTTGTGCCCTTTGGCAATACAGTTATGTTGTATTTGAAGGTGGAAACCGGGAGGTTACAGGTTTAAATCCCACGACTCACAGAGTATAACTGTTTACACATTTAGGCAATGCACTTATGCTGTATTCAGAGGTGGAACCCAAAAGGTTACAGGTTCAAATCCCAGGGTTGACTGAGTATACCTGGTTGTGCCCTTGGACAATGCACTCAGGCTGTATTTGGAGGTGGAGTTACTCTGCAAAAACCCATGACTAAACAGTGAGAAATCCACCTGTGACAGCTTTAACAAACCAGAGAAGTAACAGGAGCAGATCTTTATGGGAAGAGTAAGAGGCAGGAAGTTCAACACCACATCACTCATCTCATGTCTAAACAGATTAACTAAAGACTCCAGCCTGTATTGCACTTCCATCAGGTTTAATTTTCCTAATCACTCCGTGCAAACGCAAGCAAACGTCAGCGTGTGCCTTCAACAGCACAACTAGCCAAACGACTACTCTGAGTACTCACTGTCCAGTTCTCAAGGTTTTATAGCAAACCCCTGTGATAAGTGTGGATTCACTACATGCCAGTGAACTGATATTTATCTTGAAGCTGAGCATTTTCTAAATTGAAAATGAGAGCAAAAATGTTCTACTGTACAGTTTTCCCAGCCCTCTCTTTTTGATTAGTTACCTCTTTAACAGTGAAAAAGAATGAGCTTCTCTACTGAAGTTGAACATTTTTCAGCTTGATTCGCACCGTTGGGCATAATGCCGTTGTTGGCCGGATTACACTCTGCCGTCTGAACGCAGCCTTAACCCCCCTGCTGCCCCGGGCTGTGCTGCTCTGCTGGCAGCACTGTGCCGCTCCCAGACTGGGCATAATTAAGCAGCAAAGCAGCAATTTTCCCTTGCAAGATTAATTAAGTACATAACAGAAAACATACTGGAAAAACACAGAATGTAAAATGTGCCATCTATTTTGCACAGGCCACATTTTAGTTTCCCCCTAAAATGTTAAATTGTCGACTCATTGTGGATACAAATGAGCATTAGTGTGACTGACTGGGGTCTCGGAACATTTGAATAAGTGTATCGACTAATCTAACTGAGGGGGGGGGAAGCTACAAGTCATCTACAAGTTTAGGTGGATTAAATATGAAACTTCTAAAGCCCTGTTTAGTTCAAATTGTACTGCACTGTAAACCCATTAGCACAAGGATCTTAATGCTCATTTTTGGGGTTGTTTGCAATTACCCATGTACTTGTATTCACACCTCAGTCAGGTGTGTATCCACAGGTGTGGATATGTACATCAGACACGCTGCATCCAGTCACGTTGCGCATTGAAGACTCTAAGGACGATAATAAAGACATATAAGACCTTCATTTGAACTCGTTTAAAATTATAAGGACCTGCAAAAACCAGTCAGAGACAGTTCATGAAAAAAGAGGCAGACAGTCCTAAGTAGTTCCAAGACAAAAGGTTTTAAGACTAAGTTGAAAAACCAAGTTCCTGGCGGGAAGGTAAGTTATTCTAAAGCTGCTAATCTGTGCAAGCAGGCTTCTGACCCCAGCTGTGCACTTTCAGTACCTCGGAATCACAGGCAGTCTGTAGAATTCACCACCGTGGCAGTATGTTCAGGATCTGTGTATTCTAGGACAGTCTGTTCTGTTAAGGGTATTTTTGATCACAGCTGTGCAAAACTGATTAAATCAGGAGGAACAGCCTGTCGGCAGCCTGGAGAATTGTGTTATACCTTTTTCCCAAATTCTGAGCTGCTGAAAGGTTCACTATTGTGAGCAGCGGCGGTGAATCCAGGGCTGGATTCCGACAGATTTTGATCATTTTTCCTCCTCAAACAGACCTGATTCAACTCGGCAGTTAATTATCAGGTTTAGCTGTTGTTTCAGAACAGAGAAATCAATAAACTGTGCTGGACGCCGGCTCTGTTTCCCACTGCTGTTGCAGAGTTTGCAGGACTGCTAATTTCCATTTATTGCTCAGATCCTGTCTTTCTAATTTGATGGCTCATGTTCCTGTAGGTAAGTGACTCAAATCTGTCATTAATGCGAATGATGTGTCCTGAGTGAACGCATCCTGATCAGTAACATCATGTGAATGAACCATGAACAACAAACTGACCAGCAGAACGAGCCTTCGCCGGGAAGATCATCTGCCCTTAAAAGCTGGTTATTATCAGAGCAAGATGAAGGCAAAAAGGGTCAGATGCTTTGCTTTTGTAGTGTTTACTGGCAACACCTTCCAGTTGGGCACTGCTGCCATGTTAACACTACATGATGGTGCATGTGTAGTGAAAAAACCCACAGGACACCATAGCAATGCTGTAGCAACACCTTAGCAACCACCTGGGACACCAAGCACGGCACCTGATATAACAGCAATGCCCTCGCAACACCTTAGCAACCACCTGGGAGACCATAGCAATGCTGTGGAAACAGCTTAGCAATCACCTGTGACAACATAGCAATGCTGTAGCAACACCTTAGCCACCAACTGGGACACTATAGCAATGCTCTAGCAACACCTTAGCAACCACCTGTGACACCACAGCATGGCACCTGATAATAACAGCAATGGCCTAGCAATACCTTAGCAACCATCTATGATGTGACCGCTCTCATTGAGGTTGCATGGCCATGAATCTGATATAAAAAGATCAGATTTGTGTATAAACACAGCTCCGAATACATCACGGTTGTGTCAGGTTATCCTGATAATGTCAATGTAGCCTAAAGGAAGTTGTGGAAATGAATCAGTTTATTCAGCATTTTTTCTTTGATTTAATAAACATTAAGTTGATTCGAGATAAGCCTGTTGTATTATCCACATTAACAACCACCTGGGATAACAGAAAGCCACTTAGGAACCACATGGAGCACTGTAGCATTGGCCAAGCAACACCTTAGCAACCTCCTGGAAACCATATCATGGCCTAGTAACACCTTAGCAACCATATGGGACACTGTAGCAATGGCCTAACGCCTTAGCAACTATTTATGATACAATAGCAATTCTCTTGCAATACCTTAGCAACCACCTGGGATACCATTGCATAGCCTAGCAACATCATAACAACAACCTGGGACACCATAGCAAAGCTCCACCAACACCTGAGCAACGACCTGGGACACCAAAGCATGGACTAGCAACACCTTAGCAACCATCTATGATATAATAGCAGTGGTCCACCATAGCAACCACCTGGGACACTATAGCATGGCCAAGCAAAATCTTAGCAATCACCTGGGAGACCATAGCATGACCTAGAAACACCATAGCAACCACCTGGGTCACCATAGCATGGCTTAGCGACACCTCAGCAACCATCTGTGATATAATAGCAATGCCCTTGCAACACCTTAGCAACTACCTGGGAGACCATAGCATGGCTTATCAACACCTTAGAAACCATCTATGATATAAAGGCAATGCCCTAGCAACAAAATAGCCACAACCTGGGACACCATAGCAATGCTCTAGCAACAGCCACGCAACTACCAGGGACACCACAGCATGGTTTAGCAACATTATAATAGCTATGCTCTTGCAACACCTTAGCAACCACCTGCTATATCATAGCAATGGCCTAGCAGAACCTGAGAAACCACAGAAATGGCCCAGCAACATCTTAGCAACCACCTGGTACAACATGTGAACACCTTGGTAACCACCTGGGATACCATAGCAATGGCCTAGCAAGACCTTAGCAACCACCTAGGATTTCACACTGACAGTTTGGTCAGGCCAACTTTTTGAAGTTTGTTCACAAAGTTTCATTTGTTTTATGACTTTAAGTTCAAGTGAACACCGATTTCAGGAGGATAAGAGCAGGCAGATTTGCAGGCCTTGCTGGGGTTAAGACTTTCTGCAGAGGAAGTCTGATGTTGTGTCAGTGCCTAAAAAAACCCTGATGTCCAGCTGATGTCCAGCTTTCTGGACTGAAGTTCTGGCTTCAAGAGTAGGACACGTTTTCAGAGAGTGGTGCTTTGCTGTGCTTTTACAGCCACTGCAGTTTTGCATGGTCAGTGAAAGAAACCTCACAAATCTCATGGCAGCTTTTTTGCCAGTGAATCTACATCAGATCTACAAAGAGTCGTTCCAGTGTTACAGAATAAATGACCCCTGCAAAACCTCAACTGTGAACACTGACATGCAAATCTGCTTGGCTTTGGCTTCCTTGACCTCTGAGGGGGGATCATTATTCAAGCACATCATCTTTTTATTGAAGTGGTCATATCGTCTCAGCAGGTGAGCAAATTCTATATAGAACCTTTTCGAAACTGGTTCTATTAAACACCAAAAAAAGGTTCTATGATTGTTACGATAACAACATTTAACTTGCAGTTTGGAGTTCATGGTGCAGCTCTGACATTTTGCATGGTCAATTTTCACTAAAGTCTACATGGTCATAGCTTACTAAACTGACCCAGTGGCCATTAGTAGCCATAATAAGATCAAAGGTGCAGGTGTTGCTATTTTGAACTTTTGTCTTATTCGTGGGAGTTTCTAAATCGCAAAATACTACAAGGATATTACGATAATAAATCACCTAATTTTGTAGACATAACGTCTTCATTTTTTTAAAATCAAGATTTTAAATAATTACCTTTTCTTGATGTTGGAAAAATGACTTAATTTCAGGCAGTTATTTTGAAAATATCTCAAAATAATTCGACTTTTTAAACTTATTTTTTTTGCTTTCTAGGAAAACAGTTAAAATATTGAAAAAAAAGTATTATTTTCAGATGAAAAGTCAAACTTATGACCATATTAGCCCATATTTTTGACCTATTATGTATTATATGTTAATTATGAAGTTGCAACTTTCTAAAATTGACCATCCCACCCAGCGCAAATGGCCTGTAAAATAGTGTCTTTTTTTAGTAAAGCTGCCATGATCTCACTGCTAACCAAACCTAAGAAAAGGTTTTTTTCCCTCTCAGGAATCTCTCAGGGTTCACTCTCTGGTGCTGGTTCATTTGTATCCACTCTTACAAATACCCTACTATAAATAAGTATAACCATGTTTTGGAACGTCTTGGCACGTCCACATGAAACTTGCAAATGCCAATCTCACTTCTTGCGTAGGCTCCGGGCGTTCGGGGTGGAAAGAGGGTAATGATGCTGTTCCATCATGCTGTAGTAGACAGTATTACATGCCATGGAGTCTCACTTTGGTTTGTCAGCTCCTCTTTTCAAATGAAAGTGATGGGCGTGTGGGATCAGCCCTCCCTCCAAACCACTTGACTATGCTGTTATTAAACAGGCGAAGAAAATGATCTCGGCTGCCCCCCCCGCCCCCCCCCCCGATCCTGCGCTCGGAAAACGCACTGCTCCCTCAGTCCCTCAGGGGAGGATTCCAATTTGGACAGATACAAAAAGTCTTTCATCCCTCTATCAGTGAATCTTCTAAACTCAGGAAATAAGGAGGACGGGAAATGAACGCATGTATTGCATTTTGGCGTTTGCACTTCTTTTCATTTATTCCGTGCATGCTTTTGTGTACTGCGCAATTTTCTTTTTCTTTTCTTTTTTTAAAACTTGATGTGAATGTCAGCGGCTGCTTTAGTAGTCTGTGGAATTCATGTGGCTGGCAGCTTATGTTCAAAGCAAATTTTCCTATGGGACCAAGGAAGTGAATTTGGGAGCAGTGGGAGGAATACTGCGGCTTTGAAGGTACAGTTTGAACACTGTTTTCTTATTGTGTCATTCAGGAGTAACCCCACTTGTTAGGTGACCAATTTTAGGTTGACCTCCGTGGAGTGGGTGCCTGACTTGAAGTAGTAGCAGTGGAAAGCTGTACAGTGCAAAGCATCCATTAGCTTGCTTCTAACCATCAACCCATCAGGCCAGATTCATTAAACTCAGCGGTAACAGTGCCACTTCATGCAAAGTGTGCGGCTTATCGAGAGCTATTCATTAAGTCACTGTAGTGGTGATCAGCGTGGAGTCTTTCTAGCGCCTGTCTCCTCGAGAGCCAATCAAAATCCACATGTAAACGTCCTCAATGGGCCTCGTTCTCCAATATCTTCCCAAGTTTGCTCTTAAAGGTGTTTTTGAGAAAGCACAGAACTGTTCTCTCCTTTGTGTGTAAATTCTGTTCTTACCTAAGAACAAAACCCAGAACAAAAACCTGGCGAATGTCAAAACCTTCGTAAAAACCGCGCAAGTGGGTTTTAAGAAGAAATTTCTTCTTAAGAACGGCTGGCGAAAGAGGCCCGTTCAAATTAAAGACACATGTCAAGTGAAGCTCCAACTGGCTGCCAAAATGGACATGATGAAATACATGACAACAAAGAAAGAAAGACACCAGAATTCTCAGAAACAGAGCCATGAATTGAACGGGAAGAAGTGCTGATAAACGGTAGTAAATTGTTTGGTAAGGACGCTTTTGACTTTTAATCAAGAAACAAAGTTTCTATATCATATGGTGTTGATATTTTAAAAAAGATGACATTTAGAAACAAATCTAATTAGAACATCTTACAATTACATCTTATGTCTTACAACTGAATTGCAGGAATATTTCATCTTTCCCTGGTAAGAATTCAAGCCTTTACCAGTTCATTAGACTTGCAGGAACAACTTTTACTAACATCTTTTAATAATTTCGGAACTATTTTTAGTTCCTAAGATGTTGCTAAGCAATGCCAGTGTGTCCCAGGTGGTTGTTAAGGTGTTGCTAGGCCATGCTATTAAGTTATTAAGTGATACTGTTTTGATCCCACAACCGGGGAAATTCCATCTCCGCATTTAACCCATCCATGCAAGTGAAACACCACACACACACACTAGGGGGCAGTGAGCACACTTGCCCAGAGCAGTGGGCAGCCCTATCCACGGCGCCCGGGGAGCAATTGGGGGTTAGGTGTCTTGCTCAAGGACACCTCAGTCATGGGGATTGAACCGGCAACCTTCCGGTCACAGGGCCAGTTCCCTAACCTCCAGCCCTAAGTTCTCTCAGGTGGTTGCTAAAGTCTTGCTACCATGCTTTTTTAGTTTTGGAAATTCTTCTTCTTTCATGAGAAAATGAGCCATAGCAATAACTACTAATTAAGTAAATGAAGGGTGGTCTCTAACTTTTGCACAATTTTTTATATCATTTACAACTGATCCAACTATAATTGTATGTCTTAAACTACTCACTCACAGGCTTTTTTTGCCCTGAACTTGGATGGTCTGGGTTTCTTATCTGGCCCACTATCAGGCTTATCAGGTTTATGTGATTAATGAAGCTGGTTCACTGACACTGTGCACTACCTCTGCAACCTTCTCAAGTATTTCTGAAAGTAAAGACCTACTGGATCTAGGGCAGTAATTTACAGTGCAGGGTTTCTAAAGTGGTCTCAGAGCATTATTTTTCATAGCATGTGGAATATTTTGGCATAGCAGTGTTTTATGGATCTAATGTAGCAAAGTATTTACAGTAGAGTGAAAAGTCAGACACCTTTCACTTATTTCATTTCCATTCAGAACAGCCATTATGTACTTCTACATTAAGTAGGTTCTTCGGGAACAAAAGCAGAAAACATATTCAACAGGAAAGTGTCAACAACTAAATATAATATAAAACCTTTCTGTATTTAGTGTCTCCACAATTTGCCACAATTTGTTCAGGTTTTCAAACAAATCTGCAGGGCTATTTTTCCACACCTCTGAAGTTCAGCTTTAGAAATTCGTTTGGCATTTTCTGCTTTACAATCCAAGTAATCCCAAACACAACACCTCATTCAGCGGATATGCTCAGGTCTGGACTCTGTGGTGGTCAGTCCATTTCTCAGTGAGGTTCTTCTAGAACAGCTACACATCCTTTCAGACCCATGGCGCCAGATGTCTTCTCACAGTGGAAGGATGGACAGAAACACCCGTGGATGTTTTCAGATCTGAAGCAGCTTGATCTCCTCCTCTCTCTCAGAGATGAAAGCTTTTATTGCTGTTTATCTGATGGGGGCAGTTTTGGTGTCTATCAGGTCTTCCAGGTGGTTGTTAGGAGGCCCATTTTCTCTGTATCTTTTGCTAATGTTTTGAACCCACTGAAAAATGAATAAACTGTTCTTTTCACCGTACTGTATATTGTCTACAACTGATCCATACTAGAACTGCATGCCTTATGGAACCTTTAGTTTGCATCACCCACCTCCTGGATTGCCTGGAAGGTGAGAGCGATCCAGAAAAACGGCATCTAAAAGCTGAGCATGGGAACATGTGCGATTATAACGTGCTAATGTACAGGGACATCCATCCTGAACGGACGTAATCCAGACTCGTTTGCATGTAGCGTAGCGCGTGGACGGTCCTGCTTTATTTCAAAACTGAAGTATTCTGCGCAAGACTAATGCACGTCCAGTGACTGGATTAAAACGGGCGCTTGTACACGTGCGATACCTTCACATGCAGACGCCAAACGCACAGGGTAAAGGTTAATGCGCACACGGACATGCTTTTCCCTCGTATCCCGAACACCTAACAAACTGAACGAGGAACGGAAGGACTCAGACGTACACAGGCTTATTCACAAACGTGTTCCTCAGCACACAAGGAACATCAAATCAATGGAACAGCCTTGCTAAGACGTGCAAAACGACACACACACACACACACACACACACACACACACACACACCGACAGAGTGCATAATCACACTCTAGCGGTGCTTGGCTGACGCCCTGTTCAGTGGTTTGAGAGTAATCGAATTGGAAACTTAACAGCCACGGGGTCTCATTCCTCACCACGTCCAAAATCTATTACTGCACTGCTGCACTCACATTCAACTGACTTATTTATCTATTTGCTGCTGGCATGTTCTAAACCAACTGTGCATATTTCTATGTTTTGTACTGATGTATGAACTTTTTATAAACCATGGCGTTCTGCTGACGCTGAATCCGAACTATTGCATAAACATAAACAATGACTATGTTTACAAGCACAGGGCAGCCTGACAGAAGCACAATTCGGACGGGGGTGGGGTGATGACAGTTTACAATAAGACGTAATGTTTATGACCGATTCGAATGGGGTGAAGCACCAGGGGTGGGAGGGGCTACTTGATTTGCACACTGCCTTGACTCCAGGAAAGAGTACACACTTAAATATGATGGCTCTTCAAGGGTTCTTTGATAAAGAAAATGGGTCTATAAAAAAAACACGAACACTCAAAAAAGCATTTCGCTGCTGTCAAAACAAAAACCCTGTATTTCCACTTTTTTTCCCCATGTTTTTCACTTTTGACGTCATTTGAAAAGTCCCTTTACATTGTGTGGAAATTTCACGACAAACGGACCAAAAGAAACGGCCCAAAATGACTTGGAAAAAACTCTGGCTCCTTTTACTTACATTAAAAGTGCAGTTGGTTTTTTCCTTCTCCTGTGAAATTACCATTTTTTAGATACAAGGTTTTGTTCCGACAGCAATTTGCATGATTAAAGAGTTCTGTACCTTGTGAAAACGTACTTTAGATTGATGAAGAAGTGCTGTACATGGTTCTTTACAAAGCCATATTAAAAAAGGTTCTACATAGCACCAAAAACGGTTCTTCTAATATTACAAGCTTGACATCATAACAATAGAAGAACCATTTTGGTGCTACACAGAACCCTTTCCAGAAAGGATTCTGAAAAACACTGTATACAAGAGTTTTTTGAGTGTTTGTGGTTCCATATATCTAAAGAACCCTTGAAGAACCATCATTTTTAAGCAGGTAGCAGGCACGTCAAAACATTTCTTTTGTTATTCCATTTCCAAAAACCATCCGTCATGCTGTCTTGAGTGAATGCAGTATTAATTAGCATTAATATTAAAAAGTATTAATATTATCATTGACATTAGCTTGGGAATTCACAGCTTTAATTGAGTCAACATCACTGCAGGAATTCGAACACTGTTCTGTTATTGTTTATAAATTCAGACCAGACGAAAATCAGGGCGGGACTAAAATCGCTGAGAAACAGCAGGACAAACTGACATTACCCCGTATGCCCATGTACAACCGAGTACAGCATAAGTTAATAGCCTAAAGCAGGATTCCTTTCACGTGGGGGGTGGTATAATTCGAGTTTGCCACAGGACGTCTGTAATGCTTATGACCAAATCGCACTGAGTAATAAATCTCAGTCTAAAGGACAGACATAGGAGTGGCTACTGGGTTTATGCACTGCCTTCATGCACTTCTCAAAACATGTAATGTCTTGAGTCTTATGGGAATGCATCATTCGCATCATCATAAGCATCACAGCCAGCGGTCAGCATCACTGAGGAAAATCGGTCCTTTTCTCCTGTAGTCTTTTAACATTTGAAAGTTCTGAGACATACACTTTAGGTATGTTACCCACAGAGAACACAGGTAAATGCTATGCACAGCATATTGCAGATGTCGGAAGAAAGCCTTGTATCTCCATTTAGACGTTTTTCAGATTTTGACATAATTTGAAAATACCTGTTACCCTATATGATACCCTGTATGTACATTTTCTGATGAATGGACTGAAAGAAATGACCAAAAATTCTGGTTCCATTGACTTGCATTAAAAGTAAAGTAGGTTTTTTTCCTTCTCCTGTAAAGTTCCCATTTTGGACAACATACGATAGTGTTTTGTTAGAATAATATACCCTAGACTTATTTCTAGTTTGATTTTTAGAACGTGAAAGGTGCTGAAATCTCTACTTCTGTGCAGTTGGTAAAAAGGCTATGACGGGACTAAAGTCATAGAAATGCAGGTAAAAATCAAACCACCCCACCTCCTCATGTAAACCTAATCCCATCTGAACAGAGCTTAAGGAGCTAAATTAAAGCCCTATTCGGGCTGCATTTATCTTCTTGAATGAGGTGGGCTAATGTAACTTTTACTGGAGTTTCTCTGTGTTTTTAGTGCCATCCGAATTGCTGACGAGCACTAGAACTCGGCTCACATCCAAATAGCCCAAACTGTTCCAGTGAAAATGCATCCCCAAAACTTCTCTCAACCTTCTGAAACCTCATCCAGGTCTTCAGTACGGTCACACAGATTTGTCGATGTGGTTTAGCAGTGTGACTTACTGTGAACTATAAAAATGAACAAACCTGCAGGCAGCCACTTTAGACAAGCCAAGCCTGTGTTCACAAACCACCTCAGGATGGCGGAGAGCTGATTTAGAACTTGTGGCAGAGAACGTCATAAATATGGAGTAATCTGATCCAAGAACAGTCCTGCTTCATGAATACTGAAGCAGCGGTGATGTTTTGTTCCTTTTTATAGCTCAGAGAAAGTCATACTGTGTCCTTAACCACATCAACTTGACTAAGAGGCTTTAATGAAGACCTGGACGTGGTTTGGGCAGGTTGGGGGAAGTTTTGGTGAAACATGTTGGGTTATTTGGGTGACTACTGGGTTCTGTACTGAGTATTTGTTAACAATCTTAGCCTCTTAGCTCCGATTTTTAAAATAAAGAAGCAAAATATGGACTCCAGACACGTCCTACGTGTGGGTTAAGTAGAAAAATAGGGAAATTGGGTTTTTTCACCAAACAATTCCTTTAGCTTGATTAAGACCTTGGTCAACGACAATTGAACTATCCGATCTTTTTCTCCGCATGTGACACAGATGTGCGTCAGTGTGAACAGATAAACACACTGAATCTGACATTTTCAACTCCAATTTGAGACGCTGTCATAAGTGGTACTGAAATCCCACCCGTCTCCAATATGCCATCCGTCTCCATCCGTCTCCAATGCGACTCAGTCTGAACAGCTAGATCGGAATTCATGCGACTTTAACGTCAATACAACTCGACATTCGTCATCATCTCGTGCTGCTGAGACTCGAACACTTAGGCTGGTGTTTCTGTAGCAAAAAAATTAGAAGAGACTCATCACAGCTGAAGAGACTTCGAATGAAACAGCCGAACATGGACACAGTTTAAAGAATCCGAGGACACGAACCAAAGAAGTGGCCGAGGCAGAATAACGTGCCCATTTTACGGCGAACTCGAACACATTCTGGGTGATGAGTCCAGCTGCCAACCACTGGAACTTCATAATCGCTCCTGTGATGCTGACGAAGACGAACCTGAAGCTCCAGGAGCGAACAGCGTTCACTTGCCAGCCATTATTGTTTACCTCTGGACGAGCCACGTGAAGGATTGCTCTTGGCTCGTGCGCGTCGGTTTGGGAGCGGATCTGCTCAGATTGACGTCGCCTACAGATCACATTCAAAAGACAATGTGAACAGCCAAACAAAAGAATTGGATTTGGTGAGAAAATCAGATTTGGGCCACTTTTACCTGCTGTGTGAACAAAGCCACAGACTAATTTGAAACCAGTGACGTGACCCAATTACTGGATATCGTCTATCTGATTATGAGTCATTGCATGTTCTGCTTGTGCTCTGGAGATGGCAAGATATGGAAGCAGTTATTCTATACAACGAGCTGTAAAAGTCACCATCACTGAGCGGCTTTTCAGCATGTTTAGGAAGCTATAACTGCATCTCTGTACGCGGCGGAACGAGTGAGAGAGTATGCGTCTATAAATATTGCGCACATATCTTTTTCCGTCCCAGTGCAGCCCAAATCATTTCAAATCAATACGCATGGCAGAGCGAAGGAGAGAGTAACACTCAGCCTCAGTGCCTGACTTCATTACATCACAAGACTGTAGAGCAGAGACCCTGTTTTTTTTTTTTTTCCTTCCAAAGGAGCAAAACATTCAGGAGAGAACTAGTAGGATCACCAGGTCTCTGCAGCAAGTCTGTCGGCTAATTAGCAACTTACACTGTATTCCTACTATGCAGCCAATACGAGGTGAAATGTGTATTTCTAGTCGCGTTTGGTCACCTGCTGACACTTTATCCCTTTAAGGCTGACGCAAAAATGTGTTGTGATCTAATAAAACCTGAAAACTTGTAGATTTTTATTTAGTTTGTGCCACCAAATGTGAATAAACATATAGGTCGCACATTAATGGCCTTTCATTGTTACTCTTATTAAACAGTTTATCCCTCTGAACTGTGGTTGCTCAGAAAAAAATCACAAAAAAGGCAACATGGAGCTTCTTTTATACAGTGATAGAAAACATGATAGCACCTGTTTTTGTTCCACCAGAGAGGAAGCCTCAGAGAAGGCCTAACGATCACTATGCACCAACAAATACAAAATACAATCTACAATTTTTAGTTTAGAACTACTTTTTATTGTTAAGTTTTCGTGGGAAACAAAACGGTTACATTCTTCAAAGAGCCAGCAGAAAACTAGCTAATCAGGAGTGGTTTTTCTCCAATGTATCTAGATAGATACGTATATCTAGGTGAGCTCTCCGGTTGGTTAGGACTTCAGGAACTGAAGAGAAGTCCTAACATGTTTAACTACCAATGTAACTACAATGTGACAAAGGAATCAACCAATCCTGTTTCAATCTCAAAATCAATGTCATGAGAAAAAAAAAAAAACATTACTCCTTCTGGAAGTTCTATATATGTCCCTGACTGTGGATACAAAAAGAGTCACTGGGAACCTGCTAATGTGTCTCTAAGAGGCTTCAACTAAAACATGAAATGCCTTTTAGAAGCTGCAAATGTCTGTTCAATCTAGAATGACCACATAAAATGTTGTGCGAACTGCAGTTAGCTTAGCACTAAAAGACTACTAGAATCCCATGGGGACGCAGGCAGAAATTAGCGTTACTGTAGAGGTGGGTTTTTCCTTCATGTTTTGAATATGAGTTTTGTCATTTATGACTTGAGTTGAGGGCCTAGCTCTAACAGTGATGCTTCACCATCCTTCCTAGGAGACAATCTGATTTTAACCAAAAATTCTGGTGCACTCTGAGACTAAAATACATTATTTAGTTTATTGAATTGTACAGCTACTCAAATATATGTGCATTATGTCAAAATTAAGTTAAGTGATACTTTTTTGATCCCATAAACGGGGAAATTCCACCTCCGCATTTAACCCATCCGTGAAGTGAAACACCACATACACACTAGTGAACACACACACTAGGGGGCAGTGAGCACACTTGCCCGGAGCGGTGGGCAGCCCTATCCACGGCGCCCGGGGAGCAGTTGGGGGTTAGGTGTCTTGCTCAAAGACACCTCAGTCACAGACTGTCGGCCCTGGGGATCGAACCGGCAACCTTCCGGTCACAGGGCCAGATCCCTAACCTCCAGCCCACGACTGCCCCCTAATATTGTACTGTTTTCTAGATATGTTGATTTATGCATCCATTGAAGAAAAAAAAAACATTCTAAAAACTCATCATTTGTGTACTACTAGTTTCATGTGCTTGGGCCCCGGCGATTGCCACTTGCAATATAAACAGTCATTTAGCTCTCATAGGGCTGCTACATCAACCAATCCAGTTTGAATTTCAAAACTTTTCATGAGAAAAAACTTTTAGCCCTCTGGAAGTTCTAAGTACGTCACTGACTATAAATACGAGTGGCAGTTTCTAGAAATGGACCACAGCAGCAGCATCACTGTGAAAACTGCCAATACGCCTCTCAGAAGTTTCAAGTAAAACATGGAACGTCTATTAGAAGCTGCAAGTGTCTGTTTAATCTAGAACGACCAAATGTTCATGTGAACTGCAGTTAGCTTAGCAGTAAAAGACTACTAGTATCCCATGGGGACCCTAGCTCTAATTAGCATTAGAGGTGGGTTTTGTCATTTATGGCTTGACTCTAACAGTCATGGTTCACCACTGATCTATTTTACAAGGTCTCTGACCACGTCTCTGATGAGATGTTGGTGAATGAATTAAGGATGAGATGAATGAATGAATAAAGGAAAATGCTGGGTCTCGGGGTTGATGGAGCAAAACGTCTACTTGACTGTTAAATGGTTACGGTTGGGTTTATTTCATTTGCTAGGCTTCAGAACATGTCCTTTCACTCTATGCTGGATCTACAGCTTGGACCATGATTAAAATATCACTTTAAATGTTTGGTTGTGCTCATTTTATTGGCCGCACTAGGCTATAAGCAGTACTATTATCCAGTAATTACTAACTGCCACGGGAGCCGATGACTCAAGCTTAGTGAAGCTCTCAGTGAGTAAAGCTGCTCTAGAGCATTTGAGTGTGTAATAGTTGTGTGTGAGGATGTGTGTGTGTATGTGTGAGTGAGAGAGAGAGAGAGAGAGAGAGAGAGAGAGAGACACTTACTAGGTACTCTGTTGATGGCTCGAAGTGGTCTGAGAACCCGGACAGTTCGGATCGCAGAGAAACTAACGTTGTGCCCATCCAGAGAGTACTCCAACATCCTGCGTGCAAAAAAATACACAATCACTTCAACAAATAACTACAATAAATACAGTTAATACAATTAATACAATTCAGTGACTTTAAGGGTGAATTCACTGCAAGCTGCATGTACAATCTTAATAGAAAGTCACCGCTAATAGAATATGGGAAGCTCTGAAGCAGCTCAAGACAATCATACACAATGGCAAGCGTCAGCTGGTGGGGTACAAAGTCCCCCAGCATTAGGCTGTAGAGCAATAGATCTACGCTCTCTTTAGCAATGAAGCTGCACCCAGTACCTTTGGGATGAGTTAGAGTGAACCAGAACCAAACACCTAATATCACTCCCTGACCTGACTTTTACTTTTGTTTTACGTTTGCTGCAATCAAATCCTCACAGCAAATGTTCCAACCACAGCAATCACCTCAACTAACAACCTTGATTTCTTTTTCTTTTTCACCATATTTTGCCCTGTATATGCACAGACTATCTTAATTATGCATGTTTAGATGTAATTTGCAGAGTGATTGCAAAAGTATCTTAAGATTTGTTGATTTTACAATAAATCGATCAATACAGGTTTTACTCTGAATGTGCTAAATGTTGTAAAATGTCGTTTTCAGTCACTCCATATTTTCTTGTACAGTTCTGAATCATATCACGGCTTATGTGAATCTTTCCATCCCTGCTAAATTTGTCGAATTGGCTACTGAAGTCACCAATGAAAACACAAGTACTCGACTTAGTGGCCAGTCATTGCATTTTGTAAGATGAGGAAACCACAGAGGTTTGACTTACTGAGTCAGAATCTACCAGGTCCACTCGAAAGGATATGCAGAGAATAAGGGGACAGGTAATGCAGGGAGGAATGAGTGCAGATCAGTGAAAGACAGAGAGAGAGACAGCGAGGAAGTGAGAGAGAGAGAGAGAGATTATGTGCATACTGCAGTGCACACTGGGTGATCTCTGGGATTGCCTGGTAGTAATTGTCATTCATGAGCATATCTGTGACACATCGACTTGACATTAGGACTGGAACTGACATTAAAACTTGAATTGACATTAAACACACACACACACACACACACACACACACACACACACACACACACACACACACACACACACACAGATAATGGGGCTCTTTTTGGCTCTTTTGCAGCACTGCTTTATGATTGGCCACTCACCCTGCCATGACGATAAAGAGGTCCAGGCGGTTCCACGTGTCACCAAGGTAGCACTTCGGGCCAAAGACTCCCAGAGCCACCATCTTAACCACCATCTCCACAGCAAAGAAGGCAAAGATGAAGTCGTCAAACGCCTATAGGGAGACAAACCTGCTGTCACTGAACAGAACAATACAGAAAGACGTGCTAAGGCCCATATGCCACATTTTTCATAGACCTTAATTTTTCCTCCTGAGGTCCGCTTTAAACATTTCATAAAGCAAAAACAGACATAACTAACTTGCATGACTGTTTTCCAACTTGTCTGTCTTTCTTTAGAAGAAGTTTTGAAAACTCCTGGAATGAAAGAGTTCAGAAACCAATTCTCTGGTGGCATCGTTCCTAGAAGAAAATGTGATTTTAACCAAAAATTCTGGTGCCTTCTGAGACTAAAGTACAGGTGAACCTGTACAGCTACACAAATACACGTCCATCACGTCAAAATATTGTACTGTTGTCTATATATGTTGATTCTAGCAAAGTCAAAAGGTCATAAATCTCACTTGGAGACTCTGCATCCATTACAAATAAAATCCTATCATATGTGTTTTACTTGTTCCAAAAGGCACACAGTGTTTGGACCCCAGGGATTGCCACTGGATGAACATGGTCATTTGGCTCTCATAGGGGTGACGACAGTCCTAAGAAATAAGTGTTTTCTACATCAATTTCAGACAATTTGGCTGCTAACAATGACAGTTTACATGTTTACCTTTTTGTCGAACATCGTTAGACAGTTATTGAAGAAATTTAAATATGGAAAACGAAGCAAAAACAAGGGTTTTTGGTGACAATGTCGTGGTTCTGATGGGCCAGTGAAAAATAAATAAATAAAAAACTACGTGTGGGTTGGTCAAGAGGAGTTTGATGGGTTTTGTGACATCATGTATTGAAAGTGGGCTGTTTAGCAGCTGAATTTCTATATATGGACTCTGTGGATGAGGTTTTAAAACTGTAGCTTTAGTTTACACACATCCACAAACACAGTTTTATTTTAAAAATATATGATGGGTAAAAAAGGAAAACTCGATATGGACACAGTGCACAGCCTTTTCTGGCAAATCTCAAAAACGTAAACATGTTTCATGCAAGGACAAAACGTTAACCTTAAATCATATTGGTCTTATTTTCAGATTTTTTTGGTATTTTGTTACAGCTATATGAGGGGACAAAATATTTATCTGAATGCTTTAATTACTTTGGATAGTTCAACAATATTAGTTTAATCATGGTCCATCACAGGATTCACGAAAAATCACAAGATTTCCACTCGGTTCCCAATTTTCATCACCGGTGAGAGCAACAGTGGCTACATGTTCCAACCAGTGAGTGCATGCATCATATATATCATGTGGACAGTATTTACTGAGTTCAATGTGTTACTGGCCTTTAAGGACCTCTAAGTAAGTAAGTTCTGATTGTGTCTTATGCCAAATGCACTCTGGGCTGAAACGTTCCTTAGAACTTCAGTGTGAGTGGGCGGGGCTTTTGGACCATTTTTTATTTGATCGTTAATCATGAAATTTGCACACTGTATAAAAGGCAGCTGTCTTTTTCACATGCTGGAAATGGGGATGTGTGTGTGTGTTCTTGTATTGCTATATTTGTGAGGACCCCGTGTCCTCACTATGACAGGAATATATGTAATTTTTGTGTTTGCGTTGCTTTCACCACAATTACTTTCTAAATTTGAAAATGAAAAGAGCAGAAAATTTGTCTTTTGGATAGTAAGGTTAGGGTTAGACTAAGGTTTAGGTGTAGTATTATTTAGCTACAGTAACACAAAAATCAATACGTCCTCATATGTATAGCAAGACAAGTAAGTGTGTGTGTGTGTGTGTGTGTGTGTGTGTGTCTGTGTGTGTGTGTGTCTGCGCACAGCATGCAAAAACACACAGGAAAAAAGAGCACAGGGGCACACAGCCAAAACCCAACAACTAAAATAAAGACATTAAACCTAATAAGGGCTTTGCTGCTTCCTACTGTACCTGCAGAATGCTGCATCTCTCCGAGTGGCACTCCAGGTCCTGGCAGGGCTGGAACATGCCGAGGGTGACGCAGTTGAGCAAAATCACCAGCATGCTGACTCGCTCAAACCAAGTAGAGCTGAGGTTAAGGCTCATAAAACTCCCATTAAACACACACATTCACAATGCGATTATGTTAAGGTACAATTGCAGCAATTCACAACAATGACACAGCAGCAAATACAGCGGCAACTGTTTGTGTTTCATACTGCACAGCAGCTTCTTTAGGATACATTACACATAGTTACGTTATAAGACAATGAAACTGCTGTGCAGTCTGAAAAATGAGCAAATTAAATCAGATAAAAAATTGCAGTGAACCTTAAATAATGTGCACAACACGACCAAACTGACTTGGTCATATGCAAGAGTTGCAAGAACACACTGCTGAAATTAAATATGAAATTAAAATAATGAAATTTGGGAATTCTCGGCACCATTCACCATTTCCATGTTGGTTTAATGGGGAAAAAGCATAAAAACATTAACAAAGCACATTTTCACGTTTCACAGTGTCTGCTTTTCAAGGTTGTAACTGATACACAGGCCTTACACTGGTGCTTTGTGGGTGGGGTTGCCTGTTCTTACGTTTATACAAATTTCCTCTTTGGAGGAGAATACAGAATGTAATGGTCCAGCAACACATTAACAACCATCCTGGGATACCAAAGCAGTGGTCCAGCAACACATTAACAACCATCCTGGGATACCATAGCAGTGGGCCAGCAGCACATTAACAACCATCCTGGGATACCATAGCAGCGGTCCAGCAACACATTAACAACCATCCTGGGATACCAAAGCAGTGGTCCAGCAACACATTAACAACCATCCTGGAATACCATAGCAGCAGTCCAGGATGGTATCCCAGGATGGTTGTTAATGTGTTGCTGGACCATTACATTCTTTATTTTCCTCCAAAGAGGAAATTTGTACCATAGCAGCGGTCCAGCAACACATTAACAACCATCCTGGGATACCATAGCAGCAGTCCAGCAACACATTAACAACCATCTGGAATACCATAGCAGCAGTCCAGCAGCACATTAACAACCATCCTGGGATACCATAGCAGCGGTCCAGCAGCACATTAACAACCATCCTGGGATACCATAGCAGCGGTCCAGCAACACATTAACAACCATCCTGGGATACCATAGCAGTGGGCCAGCAGCACATTAACAACCATCCTGGGATACCATAGCAGCGGTCCAGCAACACATTAACAACCATCCTGGGATACCAAAGCAGTGGTCCAGCAACACATTAACAACCATCCTGGGATACCATAGCAGCGGTCCTGCAACACATTAACAACCACCTGGGATACCATAGCAGCAGTCCAGCAACACATTAACAACCATCCTGGGATACCATAGCAGCGGTCCAGCAACACATTAACAACCATCCTGGAATACCATAGCAGTGGTCCAGCAACACATTAACAACCATCCTGGGATACCATAGCAGCGGTCCAGCAACACATTAACAACCATCCTGGGATACCATAGCAGCAGTCCAGCAACACATTAACAACCATCTGGAATACCATAGCAGCAGTCCAGCAGCACATTAACAACCATCCTGGGATACCATAGCAGCGGTCCAGCAGCACATTAACAACCATCCTGGGATACCATAGCAGCGGTCCAGCAACACATTAACAACCATCCTGGGATACCATAGCAGCAGTCCAGCAAAACCTTAACAACCACCTAGGATATCATGCCAGTGCTCCATTAACACCTTAACAACCCCCTGGAATACCAAAGCAGCGGTCCAGCAACACATTAACAACCATCCTGGGATACCAAAGCAGCGGTCCAGCAACACATTAACAACCATCCTGGGATACCATAGCAGCAGTCCAGCAAAAGCTTAACAACCACCTAGGATATCATGCCAGTGCTCCATTAACACCTTAACAACCACCTGGAATACCATAGCAGCAGTCTAGCAATACCTTAACAACCATCTGGAATACTATAGCAGCGGTCCAGAAAAACCTTAACAACCACCTGGGATACCATAGCAACAGTTCAGCAAAACCTTAACAACCACAAGGGAGAACATAGTATGGTGTAGCAACACCTTAGCAACCAGCAGAGATTTTAAGGTAATGGGTTTATTTAGCCAACTTAAAGTTCTTCTCTAGTTAATATTGAAGTATATTTGTGAGAACATTTTTAGGAAGAAATGTCCCAGAATTATTCATTTGCCCGTTTTTATTGTAGCTATTTTTTTTTAACCCTTCTTCCCTTCTTTTCAAAGGGCCCACATATTTTAAACCGCATATCCTTCTGGGTCACAGGTGGAGCTGGAGTACCAGCAGTCATTGGGCAGAAGGCAGGAAACACCCTGAATAGGTTGCCAGTTCATTGCAGGGCAGACACACAGACATACACATTTCCCTAGGGGCAATTTGGCTTGTCCAGTTGGCCTGACTGCATGTTTTTGGACTGTGGGAAGAAACCAGCGGACGCAGAGGCAGCCCATGCAGACATTACGCATGCTTTCCCTTCAGTAATGTTGATACAGTATATATTATGGATCTCTTACAGAACCAGAAACAAACTGGAATCTTTGACCTCTAGAAAGCTGCAGGGGTGCTCTCTCACTCCTCATTGCTCACAAGCAGCTCAACACAGAGTCAGACATTCATACAGAGGGTCAACAGTGTCCTAGTAAACCTGATAAAAGAGCAATCGTGAAATATCTATTGATTATATTCATTGAGATTTTGTTCCACCAGCAGAATGACCAGTAAAGAGCCTGCAGATATATATATATAGAGGTGGTTGGTTAGTGTGGTTAACACCTCTGCCTTCTACACTGTAGACTGGGGTTCAATCCCCCACCTGGGCAAGCACCCTACACTATACCAATAAGAGTCCTTGGGCAAGACTCCCAACACCACCTTGGCCTCCCTGTGTAAAATGATCAAATTGTAAGTCGCTCTGGATAAGAGCGTCAGCCAAATGCCGTGAATGTGTATATATATATATATACATCCAGTATCCGTTTAGAAGATAAACTCTGAAACCGAACTGCTTGAAAAGTGAAACATTTTTGACTTGCAATGTAAATATAAACATAAAATCTAGCGTTCTGCTGAAGCTCAATACAGACATGATACTCTTCATGCGGAGAAATGCCTACGTTGTGAAGATGTTTTGTGGCCTGAAAAAGGCTGAAGGCCAATGGCCCCCTAGCAGTAGCACCACGAGGCCCACAGGTTGAAAACCTGAGCTTTACTTCATGAACTTCACGTATTCATTCGGCTCTCACTGGCTGACCAGGCCGATCACGCAGAGCGTAAATTAGTTCTACATGGATAAAACATGTTACATCAGTGCAGTCGCTGTCTGAGGTTACTCGGGCCTATGGAGCACATTTCAATCAGGCCAATTAAAAACTCGTTTCTGAGTAGTGCTGAGACCGTCTGCATGATATGATGAGCACGGCGAGATTTTCTATGCTTTTCCATAATATCTGTACCACACCGCACTTCATCAGTAATAACGTGGTCCAAGGTCCTGACGTATGAGCAGGTTCTGCAAGGCTTTTGTGTAATAATGAGTGTACAAGGTATTGACGGCATTAATATACATTGAAACGTAGCTTAAATATACAGTTCCTCCTGGCTTCTGAATGGCTCTATTGTGCTCTGTTGCAGGGCAAAGCTATAAATCATGGATTCAAATCGCGAGCTAAAATGACGAAATGGGTGGAACGGGGTATAAAAAATGGATAGTGATGACTTTTGCAGATTAATTATTGACGTTGTTCACGGAGGACTCTAACAATGCGAGTCAGACTGTTTAAACGGACCAGGCGGTGTCCTCTGCCGAAATACCTGGTGCTCTTTTACATTAAGACATGCCTATTTCAAGCACACCTCTCTTACTATAAAACACACAGATTCAGCTCTAGTCTCACAGAGTCCTCGTCTCTGGGACCGCAGATCCTCCTTCAGAACAAAGGCACAGTGTTTTCTTGGCTAAATATGTTTGACATACACCAATCACACATCAGATGAACACCACCTCCCTGTTTCTGCGCTCATTGTCCACTTTATCAGCTCCACTTAATGTATAGCTGCACTCTGTAGTTCTACAGTTACAGACTGTAGTCCATCTGTTTCTCTGATACTTTGTTCGACCCCCCTGAGATGTTTAAAACCTCCAGCAGCTCCAGTGTCTGATCCACTCAGACCAGCGCAACTCACACTAACACACCACCACCACGTCAGTGTTACTGCAGTGCTGAGAATGATGAACCACCCAAATAGTGCCTGCTCTGTGAGGGTCCATGGGGGTCCTGACCACTGAAGAACAGGGTAATAGAGTATCAGAGAAACAGATGGACTACAGATATCTACATAGACATCCAGAAGGCCCTTCAAATGAGTGGGTTTATCTACGTTCAGGTGCACTCCTTGCTGAAACAGGTGCATTCACAGTGATGCAGCCTGCCTGATAAAGCAATGGGATGGACTGGGATGCTCTAGACTGCCACTGCCACAGCTAAATGGGTATAAAGGCTGTGGAGCTGCGGAACTACACACTGTGGAGTGAAGGAGCCTTTAGGATGAGCTGGAGAGTCATTTGTGATTCAGAACTAATCACCCAACATCCACTGGCTTTGGCTGAATGCAATCAAATCCTCACAGCAATGATGCAAAGCATTCCTAGAAGAGTAGAGGCTGGTACCGCAGCAAAGGAGGACCAGCTACCAACACTAGGGGAGGCATGCTATGCATGTTAATGTATTTTTTTTTCGTCGGGGGTCATGAGACGATACGCGCAGTGTATTGGATGATGTGTAAAATGTGTGACACTGGGATTTGCATTGCTTCACACCAATCATGATAGTCCTACATGTATTTGATGATGACTTTTTCTCTCAGAACTGGAAATAAATTGTTTGTTTAGCCTCCCTTGCATGAATCTGAAGCTAGCTCCTTGTTCGCCAGCCTCTAACCCAAACTTTCCATTTCTCTTTAAATCGTTCAGCTCCTACACAGGAGAGAGGAAAAAGGCACATCACAGCAACTGCTGCTCCATATGGGATTCAACAGCTACCAAGTGTCAAGTCTGAACGGGCAAAACAAGCAAATTTGATAGTAATGCTTACAGTCCACCTCTAAACAGCAGTAAAGTCCACCTCTATTTGGTCGTAAAGTCCACCTCTATTTGGTCATAGAGTCCTCCTCTATTTGGTCATAAAGTCCACCTCTATTTGGTCATAAAGTCCACCTCTATTTGGTCATAGAGTCCTCCTCTATTCAGCTGTAGAGCACACTTCTGTTCAGCAGTAAAGTCCACCTCTATTCAGCTGTAGAGCACACTTCTGCTCAGCAGTAAAGTCCACCTCTATTCAGCTGTAGAGCACACTTCTGTTCAGCAGTAAAGTCCACCTCTATTCAGCTGTAGAGCTCACTTCTGTTCAGCAGTAAAGTCCACCTCTATTCAGCTGTAGAGCACACTTCTGCTCAGCAGTAAAGTCCACCTCTATTCAGCTGTAGAGCACACTTCTGTTCAGCAGTAAAGTCCACCTCTATTCAGCTGTAGAGCACACTTCTGTTCAGCAGTAAAGTCCACCTCTATTCAGCTGTAGAGCACACTTCTGCTCAGCAGTAAAGTCCTCCTCTATTCAGCTGTAGAGCTCACTTCTGTTCAGCAGTAAAGTCCACCTCTATTCAGCTGTAGAGCTCACTTCTGTTCAGCAGTAAAGTCCACCTCTATTCAGCTGTAGAGCACACTTCTGTTCAGCAGTAAAGTCCACCTCTATTCAGCTGTAGAGCACACTTCTGCTCAGCAGTAAAGTCCACCTCTATTCAGCTGTAGAGCACACTTCTTCTCAGCAGTAAAGTCCACCTCTATTCAGCTGTAGAGCACACTTCTTCTCAGCAGTAAAGTCCACCTCTATTCAGCTGTAGAGCTCACTTCTGTTCAGCAGTAAAGTCCACCTCTATTCAGCTGTAGAGCACACTTCTGCTCAGCAGTAAAGTCCACCTCTATTCAGCTGTAGAGCACACTTCTGCTCAGCAGTAAAGTCCACCTCTATTCAGCTGTAGAGCACACTTCTGTTCAGCAGTAAAGTCCTCCTCTATTCAGCTGTAGAGCACACTTCTGTTCAGCAGTAAAGTCCACCTCTATTCAGCTGTAGAGCACACTTCTGCTCAGCAGTAAAGTCCACCTCTATTCAGCTGTAGAGCACACTTCTGTTCAGCAGTAAAGTCCACCTCTATTCAGCTGTAGAGCACACTTCTGTTCAGCAGTAAAGTCCACCTCTATTCAGCTGTAGAGCTCACTTCTGTTCAGCAGTAAAGTCCACCTCTATTCAGCTGTAGAGCACACTTCTGTTCAGCAGTAAAGTCCACCTCTATTCAGCTGTAGAGCACACTTCTGTTCAGCAGTAAAGTCCACCTCTATTCAGCTGTAGAGCACACTTCTGCTCAGCAGTAAAGTCCACCTCTATTCAGCTGTAGAGCTCACTTCTGCTCAGCAGTAAAGTCCACCTCTATTCAGCTGTAGAGCACACTTCTGTTCAGCAGTAAAGTCCACCTCTATTCAGCTGTAGAGCACACTTCTGCTCAGCAGTAAAGTCCACCTCTATTCAGCTGTAGAGCTCACTTCTGTTCAGCAGTAAAGTCCACCTCTATTCAGCTGTAGAGCACACTTCTGCTCAGCAGTAAAGTCCACCTCTATTCAGCTGTAGAGCACACTTCTGCTCAGCAGTAAAGTCCACCTCTATTCAGCTGTAGAGCACACTTCTGTTCAGCAGTAAAGTCCACCTCTATTCAGCTGTAGAGCACACTTCTGTTCAGCAGTAAAGTCCACCTCTATTCAGCTGTAGAGCACACTTCTGCTCAGCAGTAAAGTCCACCTCTATTCAGCTGTAGAGCACACTTCTTCTCAGCAGTAAAGTCCACCTCTATTCAGCTGTAGAGCACACTTCTGTTCAGCAGTAAAGTCCACCTCTATTCAGCTGTAGAGCACACTTCTGCTCAGCAGTAAAGTCCACCTCTATTCAGCTGTAGAGCACACTTCTGTTCAGCAGTAAAGTCCACCTCTATTCAGCTGTAGAGCACACTTCTGTTCAGCAGTAAAGTCCACCTCTATTCAGCTGTAGAGCTCACTTCTGTTCAGCAGTAAAGTCCACCTCTATTCAGCTGTAGAGCACACTTCTGCTCAGCAGTAAAGTCCACCTCTATTCAGCTGTAGAGCACACTTCTGTTCAGCAGTAAAGTCCACCTCTATTCAGCTGTAGAGCACACTTCTGTTCAGCAGTAAAGTCCACCTCTATTCAGCTGTAGAGCACACTTCTGCTCAGCAGTAAAGTCCACCTCTATTCAGCTGTAGAGCACACTTCTGTTCAGCAGTAAAGTCCACCTCTATTCAGCTGTAGAGCACACTTCTGCTCAGCAGTAAAGTCCACCTCTATTCAGCTGTAGAGCACACTTCTGTTCAGCAGTAAAGTCCACCTCTATTCAGCTGTAGAGCACACTTCTGTTCAGCAGTAAAGTCCACCTCTATTCAGCTGTAGAGCACACTTCTGCTCAGCAGTAAAGTCCACCTCTATTCAGCTGTAGAGCACACTTCTGCTCAGCAGTAAAGTCCACCTCTATTCAGCTGTAGAGCACACTTCTGCTCAGCAGTAAAGTCCACCTCTATTCAGCTGTAGAGCACACTTCTGCTCAGCAGTAAAGTCCACCTCTATTCAGCTGTAGAGCACACTTCTTCTCAGCAGTAAAGTCCACCTCTATTCAGCTGTAGAGCACACTTCTGTTCAGCAGTAAAGTCCACCTCTATTTGGTCGTAAAGTCCACCAGTATTCAGCTGTAGAGTCCACCTCTATTTGGTCATAGAGGACACCTCTATTCAGTTGTAGAGCATACGTCTGCTCAGTAGTCTACCAAATAGAGTCCACCTCTATTTGGTTAGAGTCCACCTCTATTTGGTTATAGAGTCCACCTCTATTTGGTTATAGAGTCCACCTCTATTTGGTTATAGAGTCCACCTCTATGTAGATGTAGACTCCACCTCTATTTGGTTATAGAGTCCACCTCTATGTAGATGTAGACTCCACCTCTATTTGGTTGCCTATTAAGTCCACCTTGATTGGGTTTTGGATTCAGCAGTTTGCTAAGAGTGATTGGGCCACACTAGAAAATAGCTCATTCTACCCTGAAGGCCAACACTTCACAACACTAAACAAAAACAAAAGATCTGACTGTAAAGGAACTCGTAAAGCCCAGTTTGTTGGGTCCTGTGATAATGAAGCATTTTCCTTTTCTACACATTTGAAATATGTTTATATCATTATTTGACTTCTGCCAGTTATTCCTTCAATAAGCATTGCTGTCTTTAATCAGCAACACATAAATGCAGAGGTTATGTATCGAAATCGCATCATGTTGTGATGCAACACTGGCAATGCATATTGTATCGGGCAAAGTTCTTGCATGAATTAATATCTTTGCTCCTGAGGAAATCATTGGCTGAGCAGGTGTCTATGAACCTTCGCACATAATTTGCACTTAGCATCTACAAAAATCAACTAATACATGCAATCAGCACAGTATAATACCAATATGACTCCTTGTTTTTGTACATCCTCTACTTGTCCTCTAGTAATACTACAGAAACGCAGCTATTCCACCTGCTGTGAGCAGATCAGGATTAACACATCTAAAGCACAGCTTTCTGAAAACTAAAGAAAGCGCGTTCGTGGTCGGTGAGTCTTAGATGTATTCTCACTTCTTTGTCTGACTGAAACGCTGCTGAAACTCTTTTTTGCCTTAAACTAGGGCAACTTTCCCCTTCATCAAACATTTATTAAGAGCTCACATTAACGCACACAGTCAGCCGCAGCTCCCATAACACGGGATAAAGACGGCGATAATGATGATCACAGTAACAATAACAGTGGCGATGACGATGATGGTCTCTGTCATAAATCCATCCCCCATATGAAAACAGTGCCTTTGAAACAGCCAAGATTTTCTTCTTTTTGTCAACTTCCATCACTTTATGTGTACAAATAAGACTCCCAGAAGCAGGCGCGACCATGCTAACTATGGTGCCCATGCACACATGCCTGTCAAAAAGCCTCAAAACTGCCAAAGTAACTACCCACAGGCTTCTGTCAAAACATATTCCAGAAGAGGAGAATCATCCTCTGGTTACATTGTGTTTGTACAGGCGTGGCAACTCACTTCTCCAAGTTCAGTCCGAGTCTAGTCTCAATTCACAAAGTCCTCAAATGAGCCTTTTTGGGCTTCAGCAGCTTTGAAATGAACCACGCTGGCTTTGTGGCTGATGAGACCTGACCAGCTTTTTTCAAGGTTTTCCTGACAGACAACTTTTAGGCCACTTTCCATTTCGCCGCTGTGGGAAGAAAACCTTGAATCTCCATCATCTTTTCAGTTTTTTTACATAATTTGAAAAGGCCTGTTGTTCTTTACATTGTATGCAAATTTTATGATGAATGGACCAAAAGAAACGGTCCCCCTGGAAATTTTCCCCCTGGAAAAAATTCTGGTTCCATTGACTTACATTAAAAGCAGAGTATGTTTTTTCTTCTCCCGTAAAGTTCCCATTTTGGAGATATGAGGTTTTCTTCCGATTGATTTCAAATAGTAATGCAATATCAAAAACAGCACTGATAAATGCAGGGCAGCATTTTGACTGGGTAAACGCCTTTCACTCACTTCCAGGGAACTAATCACCAGTCTAGTCCATCCTAATGGTAATTATCGTCAGGCCCGTAAATACAGGGTGATTAAAAGATTCATCCAATTTCAAAATGATTTGTTTCTATTGTAAATCGTTACAGATCAATGCAGTGAACTGTAAACGGTTTAAATGAGCATGAAGTTTATTATGTAATTTATGTGCTCAGTATGAACCTCCACCAGCTGTACGGACGACATCAACGCCACAGTCAAACTCTATCCATACTGGACTGAGCGTGCCGGGCGTCACTGCACTCACGGCTCTTTCAGTGCGATTTCGGAGATCATCCAGTGCTGTGGAGCCTGTGACGAACGCTCGGAGCTGTTGGAGGTTCACGCTGCACAGTTATGACGGATTCACTCTTATTGAAGTGGAGAACGTGGGTGGGGAGCCGTCTTCTGGGGACACTCAGAAACACTCTGACCACCTCCTTCAGTTGGATTGTGATTGGTTCCTAGGTGCCTCACGGTTACGCAAAATGCCGCTTTGAAATCGGACGAATCTTTTTGAATCACCCTGTAATTTAACGACGACAAAGCCACTGTTATGTTATCTGTCCATCACAGTATATTGGAGAGAAAAGTAAATAATGAATATGAGTTGAAATCAGGTAACTGGTGTAGAGAATAGCGTAACTTTTATACCACAGCACAGGGCTCAAAGTGATTGGGCAACTGGCTGCTCAGCTGTTCCATGAATAGGTGAGTGATGTTCCCTCAATATTTCATTTACAAGAGTTTCAAGTTTGGCATTTGGATTTTCGATCTGTTGCCGTTACCTCTCAATAAGTAGTCCGACGGGTTGTCACTGAAGGTTAAGCAAGCCATCATTATCAGAAAAATCAAAACAAACCCCTAAGAGAGAGACAGCAAAAACATTAGGCGTGGATTTGGTGCATTCTTATGGACAGCTGAGATAAAGATCAGCTTCCAACTACGATGGGAAGAGAAGAGAACGGAGAAGGGAAGGAAATGTCACGATCCAAATCATAACACTTCATCTGCAAAGCACGGTAGACGTAGTGTTATGACATAAATAGGTGCCAACACAACTAGTCCCCTTTACTGATAATGTGCCTGCTGAAGAAAGCAGCAGGATGGCCTATATTATCTGCTCAGACTCTCTGGAAGGCGCATGGACAATAACCCTGAAGCATACTGAGAAAGCATCTCAGGAATCTCTTAAGCCAAAGAAGTGCAAAGAATGTTCCACACTAGCCGAATCAATCACCTGATCTCAGTCCAATTAAGCAGCATTTCTCTTATGTAAGACAAAGAGAAGGAAACCCCCCAAGAAGAAGCCTGACCTGAAGACTGAGGTAAAGACCTGGCAGAGCTTCACCAGGGCAGAAACCCAGCGAATGCAGATGATAAACCTGTCATTGCCCTAAATCTGGTGCAACATCAGCTACACACCTACAATCCGTTGGAGTCTGTCTCATCAAAGGATTCATCTCTTGCAAATTAGACAAGGTTGAAAAGCCCCACTGAGCACCGGGCCAATAATCTGGGAAACAGTCAAAGGAACAGAAGGGGGGGGAGGAGAAAGACAGGAAAACAAAAGAGGTGTCTCAGTCCAGAGAGGAGTCCGACCAGTTAGCAGCAGCAGGTCCTCAGAATATTTCATAGCCATGTCTTGTACATTGACTACCATCATTACATCCTTTTATCCTGTAGTACAGTAAGAGCATCATATTCATGGTGGGTGGTCTAGCGTGGTGGGCAACACCTCTGCCTTCTATGCTGTAGACTGGGGCAGACACCCTAGACTATACCAATAAGAGTCCTTAGGAAAGACTCCTCACACCGCCTTCGCCTTCATCTGTAAAACGATCAAACCGTAAGTCGCTCTGGATCAGAACGTCTGCCAAATGCCATAATTGTGAATATTCACCAGTGTTGCACACTATGGACAAGGTGATCGGTGATTGTGATACGCTTTGTATCACAGGGTGAGTCAAAATCAGGAACCACATACAGTGGAGGCAGGTAACCAATCATTTCAGGCTTAATATGATTCTGAGTCAAGATGCTACACGAGTTTAGATGTTCTCCTTTAACACCTTAACATCACCTGAACAGGCATCCAACCGGTGAGCAGGTCACTCAGAGCACCGTACCCACGTGAGCAGAGAGTGAAAGAAAAAGAACGATTATGGCTGAAAGTTGAGTCAAGTCCAGAAGCCCGATGTTGCCTTCAAGCACCGGAAAAAAACCCTGCTGGTGCCGATTCTGGAGGGAGTAAATCGTTGCTGTGGGAACAAAACCTCGTATCTCTGTTTATATAATAAATAAATAATAAATAAGATAAGACAGACTTTTATTATCCCACTGGGGGAAATCCGCATCGTTACAGCAGAAAACACAGCAAGCAGATAAAGAGCAGGAAGCAGACAGAGACGTGCATCATACAAAATACAAAATAAAAGATAAACTATAGAAATAAATCAATAAACAAGGCGCCTGTTAGCAGAAAAATATAAATATAAAAAATAAAAACAATTAAGAAACTAAACACATTTACAGTTTACACACGCAGTTGTGTGGATAGTCCACATTTCTGAGCAGGTAATGACTGGACGCTGCACTGAAACTGTAGACGCTGCACTGAAACTGTAGACGCTGCACTGAAACTGTAGACGCTGCACTGAAACTGTAGACGCTGCACAGAATCTGTAGACGCTGCACAGAAACTGTAGACGCTGCACAGAAACTGTAGACGCTGCACAGAAACTGTAGACGCTGCACTGAAACTGTAGACGCTGCACAGAAACTGTAGACGCTGCACAGAAACTGTAGACGCTGCACTGAAACTGTAGACGCTGCACTGAAACTGTAGACGCTGCACTGAAACTGTAGACGCTGCACAGAAACTGTAGACGCTGCACAGAAACTGTAGACGCTGCACAGAAACTGTAGACGCTGCACTGAAACTGTAGACGCTGCACTGAAACTGTAGACGCTGCACAGAAACTGTAGACGCTGCACAGAAACTGTAGACGCTGCACTGAAACTGTAGACGCTGCACTGAAACTGTAGACGCTGCACAGAAACTGTAGACGCTGCACTGAAACTGTAGACGCTGCACTGAAACTGTAGACGCTGCACAGAAACTGTAGACGCTGCACAGAAACTGTAGACGCTGCACTGAAACTGTAGACGCTGCACAGAAACTGTAGACGCTGCACAGAAACTGTAGACGCTGCACAGAAACTGTAGACGCTGCACTGAAACTGTAGACGCTGCACAGAAACTGTAGACGCTGCACTGAAACTGTAGACGCTGCACTGAAACTGTAGACGCTGCACAGAAACTGTAGACGCTGCACTGAAACTGTAGACGCTGCACAGAAACTGTAGACGCTGCACTGAAACTGTAGACGCTGCACTGAAACTGTAGACGCTGCACAGAAACTGTAGACGCTGCACAGAAACTGTAGACGCTGCACTGAAACTGTAGACGCTGCACAGAAACTGTAGACGCTGCACTGAAACTGTAGACGCTGCACTGAAACTGTAGACGCTGCACAGAAACTGTAGACGCTGCACTGAAACTGTAGACGCTGCACAGAAACTGTAGACGCTGCACTGAAACTGTAGACGCTGCACTGAAACTGTAGACGCTGCACAGAAACTGTAGACGCTGCACTGAAACTGTAGACGCTGCACTGAAACTGTAGACGCTGCACAGAAACTGTAGACGCTGCACTGAAACTGTAGACGCTGCACTGAAACTGTAGACGCTGCACAGAAACTGTAGACGCTGCACTGAAACTGTAGACGCTGCACTGAAACTGTAGACGCTGCACTGAAACTGTAGACGCTGCACAGAAACTGTAGACGCTGCACAGAAACTGTAGACGCTGCACAGAAACTGTAGACGCTGCACAGAAACTGTAGACGCTGCACTGAAACTGTAGACGCTGCACTGAAACTGTAGACGCTGCACTGAAACTGTAGACGCTGCACAGAAACTGTAGACGCTGCACTGAAACTGTAGACGCTGCACTGAAACTGTAGACGCTGCACAGAAACTGTAGACGCTGCACAGAAACTGTAGACGCTGCACTGAAACTGTAGACGCTGCACAGAAACTGTAGACGCTGCACTGAAACTGTAGACGCTGCACAGAAACTGTAGACGCTGCACTGAAACTGTAGACGCTGCACAGAACTTGCGCACGTATTGCACCTGTACCAGTCTATGAGCAGCAGCTGATGGCGGGATAAGATATCGGTTGATGTGCCGTGTTCGTGATGGAGTGAAATGCCTGCTGCCCTTGATATTGTGCATATTTTTTTATGACGAACAGACCAACATAAACGACCCAGAATTACGTGGAAAGACGTCTGGTTCCAATGATGTACATCGAAAGTAAAGCATGTTTTCTCCTTCTCCTCTAAAGTGACCAATTCGGAGATATGAGGTTTTGTTCCGACAGCAGTGAAATGTCCGCTTTCTCTCCAGGCCGGTGTACTGGCAAAATGAGCCACTCCCAGAGGATTTTGATTGGCTCTTATCTAGGCTGAAAATACTCCAGCGTTAACAGACATCCTTGCGCTAATTACCGCCACAATGACTCTATAAACAGCTGTTACCGAAGAGTTTCATCAATCTGGCCCTTTAAGTTGTTTTTTCCTTTAATTTGTCGCTTATCTGTAACTACATCTGCACAGGCTTATGTACCAAAAACACTCATGATTCATTTTTACCTCTTAAACCGGAGAATTAAACAGGCTGTTTCTGTTACTGTGCCTTTAAGATGTATGTAAATGGCGTCAGCTCTGACTGGCTGACTTGTACTGTGGATTCATTCATAAACACCTGCTGCATCCTTAAGCAGAGCTAACAGAGATGTGTTGGCGTAGGTGACACCACAGAACAGACTGTTCTAGCAGCCTGAGCTGGATTTGGGGAACTTTAACCAAGTTTACATGTTGCATCAAATTTTTTATTGAAAAAGCCAAGAAAATGTGGTTTTTGCGTGATGTGGGCCCTTTAAACGGACCATGCACACGTACCGAAACTGGCATTCAACACCACGTGCCTGAGATCAGCCTCCCTATTCTGGGAAACGGCCGGCGTTTTTTAAACACAACTCCGTCATTTTCCTGCTCCGCAGAGATCACTGGGGAAGATTGGCTGCTCTGAGTCACGCGGTCTGCAGTCTTGCACGATTCGCACAAACAATGAGATAAAATCGGCTCAGCTCAACGAATGACACCAGCAAGTTAAACGCAGGTGAGACGAAAACCTTGATGGATGAAAAAAAAAAATGATAACAAACCTTTTAGAAAGAAGCCCCTCCGTTATTATGCACTCGCTCTCCCACACAAACACGCTGTGAGCACAGGCCTGGGCCATGTCAGAGCTCTTTTGTATATAGTGTGTAAACACCGTGAGCAAACACTGGTGCTTGACTACCAAAGCCGTGAACCGCACAAGACAAGACGCGCGCGCACACACACACACACACACACACACACACACACACACACACACACACACACACACACATGCATATGTATCCATCATCTGTCAGCCAATATCAGCAATCCCCTCTAGTGTCTGTCAAAAGTAGAGTTCTGCTACTTCGTGTGTGTGTGTGTGTGTGTGAGTGTGTGAGTGTGTGTGTGTGTGTGTGAGTGTGTGTGTGTGTGTGTGTGAGTGTGTGTGTGTGTGTGTGTGTGTGTGTGAGTGTGCGTGTGTGTGAGTGTGCGTGTGTGTGAGTGTGTGTGTGTGTGTGTGTGTGTGAGTGTGCGTGTGCGTGTGCGTGTGCGTGTGCGTGTGCGTGTGTGTGTGTGCGTGTGTGTGTGTGTGTGTGTGTGTGTGAGTGTGTGTGTGTGTGTGTGAGTGTGTGTGTGTGTGTGTGAGTGTGTGTGTGTGTGTGCGCATTAGGTGAGATTTTGTCTTGTTTGGGTTGGAACTGACATTAAACATAAGCAAATCTCGTAAGTAAAACACCGTCTGTGTTTACATGCAATCTGCCTGAATACATTCCCATTACAGATTAAGACGGAGTGAGCAGCAGTGAGCAGTGCCCGCGTTTTTAATTACTTTAACATGCCAGACTCAGGAAAAACGTCCTTCACGCGTCCTTATTGAAGAAGGCCGAGAGGAAGACGTGGTGCTCTGAGACACATGAGCTGGACGTCCGTCCCACCGCCGTCTTTTAACCTCGTCTCCTCTGCAGACCAGCTTCTGCTCCGCCGTGCTGAACGTTCTAAACTTTCCCTGTGACGCGACGCGCATGCAGAACGGACTTCAACTTTCCGATAGGGAACGGAATCAGACGTTTGCAGGCATTTACGCGGCTATTATTCTTCCATTTAACAAGTAATTTTCAGGATTATCCACCTCGTTCAATCGGACAGAAACTGCATTCCGAATGGCCTCGACAGGACCAGTCTATTCCGATGGAGGTGGTTACATGGACATAAAGGTATTAGTCGGATTATTAGCAGATTATTAGGCTGCTTGTAGACATGGCTAATCTGTAGTGTTTAAACCGGTCTGGAAAGCTTTTGGGCTGATTACTTAAATGATAACATCTGACGCTTTGACTACAATTAATTTGCTTTGAGTGACTCTATACCTTCTTCATGTTTATTTCCATGCTGCTAACACCAAAACTATCATAACACCAAAACTGTACCAAATGGTTTGCAATTTATGGCATAAATAATATGAATCAGGTAGGTTTTGTATTGAAATGCTGCTGTTATAATTATACCAAAACATATATACCAAAACTATACAACAATATGGCTCTGATGTTGTGCTAAGCTGCAGTGTAGCAGGTTATTTCCGGTTGTAGGCACCAGGGGCCGTATTACAGAAATCTCTTGAATCTGAAATCTTAGCTTATCTACTTAGTCACCACGAAAACTTTAGTTAGGACTGAATTCCGGACAGAAACTGTTACAAAACAACTTCAAACAGCATCACACAAACATCCTAACTAGACTACGGCTCCTAAATACTGTCCTGACTTTAAGATAAACTACAGATCTGTCTTAACTTCTGTTTGAACGGTCTGTTTATACTACATATGTCTTATGTAGTGTCAGGCAGCATAGTTCACTATACCTGGCATAATAATGTTACATTTATCTACACTGAAACGGTTGTCTGACTTGTGTTTTGACTTGTTTTAACCACCACCCTCTTGTTACCTTCATGTGTTTTTTGATGAAAACCCGTCAGATAAAATATTACAGCGATGACGTTGAAGAATGAGGAGACCGAGCTGTTTGGGAACTGAAACTGAAACTGCAACTGCAAAATGCTCTGATGCTCTGATGAACAGTACGAAGCGCTGACACAGCATTCTTAACTTCAAGTTTATCACACTTCCATTTGTTTGACCTTTCTAAATCAGATCCTAAGTTAAGACGAAAAGATAGGACAGTCTCTGTAATACGGCCCCTGATTTTTTGTTTCAAACCAGCCCACCATAAAATCTGACCCATTAAAGTGCAAAGATGTTGTTTATACACCAATACAAAGTACTGGAAATGCGCTGGTGGGTTTCATGTGTTCGTTTATCCCACACAGCTTTGGGTTTAAAAACACTTGGCCGATAAAAATCAGCCACCAGCCAATTTGGCTCTAAAGGAGTCCGAATCTGCCAGAGAAATTTGCGATCCGTGCACCTCCAATACCACAGTCTACTGTACTGCTACGTTTTAGGAATGAAACCACAGCGACTGACGTACAAAACACCAGCAAGTCGTCTTCCACAGCAGGGACACTCAGTCACTCTGGATCTTTCGCCCTGTCGAGTGATTCTCGTGCTATAAAGATGCTGTACATGACTGTTGCTACTACTGTCACATTTTCATCTGTGGCTAATGCTTCGTACATCGGCGGCAGCGCAGCTCCGAAGGTTTTTAATCTCCTCCGTGTGAGTTATCTCGCTGCGCGCTGTACGAGGGGCCCTGACGACGTGCGAGAGAGCCGTGAGATGAGTTTATCAGAAGGGCTGATATTAAAGAGAGGGAGAAAGGGAGGGAGGGAGGGGGGTGAGAGAGAAAGCGTAGAAAAAGAGACGGAGAGAGTTTGTGTAAGGGAGGGATATAAAAGAGATGGGGGAGAGAAAGAGAGGAAAAGAGAGATGAAGTGACTGAGATCAAGAGCCAGACAAAACAGAGACAGTGAAAAAAGAAAAAAAGAGAGGGAAACCAATTACGGTAGCTTCCGATTCTTGCGTTACCATGGGAACCTCCCACTGGAACTCCGTGGGAAAGAGCAGCTTCAGCCCCTTAGGACACACACACACACACACACTCACACACACTCACACACATACAAACACACACACACACTCACACACACTCACACACATACAAACACACACACACACACACACTCACACACACTCACACACATACAAACACACACACACACTCACACACACTCACACACATACAAACACACACACACACACACACTCACACACACTCACACACATACAAACACACACACACACACACACACACACACACTCACACACACTCACACACATACAAACACACACACACACACTCACAGATTAACGTGACCCGATCACATATTCACGTCGAGGTTATTAAAGCTCCACGGTTCCGGACTGGCCCAGTGAGATGCTGATGGTAGAGCTGTTTTAAAGCTGCAGATCTCTGCAAGTCGAGTCAGTTCAGTTTCACAGTGGGACTCTAAACTGTCTGAGATGAACGTTCAAGAGTAGCTGCTCTGGGGTGTGAATCCGAGTTGAGTCTCAAGCACCCGAGGTGCGAGTCCGAGTTGAGTCACGAGCCTCTGAGGGGCAAAACCGAGTCTCAAGTCTCTGAAAGTGTGAGTCCAGACTGAGTCTCAAGTCTCTGAAAGTGTGAGTCCAGACTGAGTCTCAAGTCTTTGAAAGTGTGAGTCCAGACTGAGTCTCAAGTCTCTGAAAGTGTGAGTCCAGACTGAGTCTCAAGTCTCTGAAAGTGTGAGTCCAGACTGAGTCTCCAGTCTCTGAAAGTGTGAGTCCAGACTGAGTCTCAAGTCTTTGAAAGTGTGAGTCCAGACTGAGTCTCAAGTCTCTGAAAGTGTGAGTCCAGACTGAGTCTCCAGTCTCTGAAAGTGTGAGTCCAGACTGAGTCTCAAGTCTCTGAAAGTGTGAGTCCAGACTGAGTCTCCAGTCTCTGAAAGTGTGAGTCCAGACTGAGTCTCCAGTCTCTGAAAGTGTGAGTCCAGACTGAGTCTCCAGTCTCTGAAAGTGTGAGTCCAGACTGAGTCTCCAGTCTCTGAAAGTGTGAGTCCAGACTGAGTCTCAAGTCTCTGAAAGTGTGAGTCCAGACTGAGTCTCCAGTCTCTGAATGTGTGAGTCCAGACTGAGTCTCAAGTCTCTGAAAGTGTGAGTCCAGACTGAGTCTCCAGTCTCTGAAAGTGTGAGTCCAGACTGAGTCTCAAGTCTCTGAAAGTGTGAGTCCAGACTGAGTCTCCAGTCTCTGAAAGTGTGAGTCCAGACTGAGTCTCCAGTCTCTGAAAGTGTGAGTCCAGACTGAGTCTCAAGTCTCTGAAAGTGTGAGTCCAGACTGAGTCTCCAGTCTCTGAAAGTGTGAGTCCAGACTGAGTCTCAAGTCTCTGAAAGTGTGAGTCCAGACTGAGTCTCCAGTCTCTGAAAGTGTGAGTCCAGACTGAGTCTCAAGTCTCTGAAAGTGTGAGTCCAGACTGAGTCTCCAGTCTCTGAAAGTGTGAGTCCAGACTGAGTCTCAAGTCTCTGAAAGTGTGAGTCCAGACTGAGTCTCCAGTCTCTGAAAGTGTGAGTCCAGACTGAGTCTCAAGTCTCTGAAAGTGTGAGTCCAGACTGAGTCTCCAGTCTCTGAAAGTGTGAGTCCAGACTGAGTCTCCAGTCTCTGAAAGTGTGAGTCCAGACTGAGTCTCAAGTCTCTGGGGTGTGATTCCGAGTTGAGTCTCTGGGGTACAAGCTCGGGTTGAGTCTCAAGTCACTGGGATGCAAGTCCAAGTTGAGTCTCGAGTCTCTGAGGTGCAAATCTGAGGCGAGTCTCTTGTCTCTGAGGTCAAGTTCGGGTCAAGTCTTGAGACTCTGTGGTGTGATTCTGACTCGAGTCTGCAGGGTGTGAATACAACTCGAGTTTCCGTCTCTGGTGTGCGAATCAGTCAAGTCTCGAGTCTCCAATCCAACTCAAGTCTCTGGGGAACAAATCTAATTCGAGTCTCGAGACTCTGAAGTGTGAGTCTCAAGTCTCTAAGGTGCAAGTCTGATTGAGTCTCGAGTCTTTGGGGCACAAATCTAAGTCAAGTCTAGAGTCTCTGAAGTCTGAGTCTGAGTCGAGTCTCAAGCTTCTGGGGCGCAAATCCAAGTCAAGTCTTAAGCCTCTGACGTGTGAGCCAAGTTGAGCCTTGAGTCTCTGAGGTGCGAGTCCGAGTCAAGTCTCGAGTCTCTGAGGTGTGTGTCCTAGTTGAGTCTCTGGGCTGTGAGTGTGAGTAGATTCTCCAGTCTCAAATCTCTGGGAAGCAAGTCCGACTTCAGTTTTGAGTCTCTGGGGAGCGAGTCTAAGTCGAGTTTTGAGTCTATGGGGAGCGAGTCCAAGATGAATTTGAGTCTCTTCGGTGCGTCTGAGCCGAGTCCTGAGCGTTTATGGTGCGAGTCGGAGCTCGGTCTCTACTCTCTAGTAGAGAATTTCCCAGTTTTGTAAATCATCTCCATGTAAATGTATTTCATTAGTGAAACGGGACCAAGGCACGGACAGAAAAACCTCCAAAACAGGTAAAATTGAATTCCGTGGGTGGAAAGCTTTCTTCCCAGTTGTTTTTATTCAATAAAATACTAATCCTGCATTGCTGTGCCAGCTTCTAACATTTCCCACAGTATCCACAGAATCATGTGTAGAGTCAAGCAAAGCTCATAGACGTTTGTCTTCTGCTGGCACACATGCTAATAACGTTAGACTTACCAAAGTAAATCACTTACAACCTTACGACTCAAAAACCGGCTATAAACACTTCAACATACCATTCTAGTTTACATTCAGGGGCCTTTAGCGGTGATATAATGGCGCTTGGTGACATCAGCTAGAAAGGCGAAGAAGTAGCTGCTCTGTTTTTCTGCGAGTCTCTCAGCTACGACTGCCTTATTAGGAATAAAGAAGTTTGAAACAGCTTGAGATCAAATGAGCAAACATCACTCTGCTGTTCTGCACAAGTGCAGCTACACAATTATATATACGTGTTGTTTACACTCTGCACTGGTAAGATGAAAGTCTGTCTTGGTTCCACGTCCAAAAATGACAAAAACATCAAAATATACTTCAAAATATACAGGAAACAAACAAGACTCAGGTCAGGTCATAACAGAAGATTCTGCTCAAGTAAATGTGGCAGCAAAAGTTCTGAATCCGCACCTTCAACAAGGATACGATTGAAAAGTCGCTAAGCTGGAGTCAGCTTCTCTTTCACCAGCTTCTTGTGGTGCTGGTCAAGGCTAAAAACACAATGTAAACAAAAACGCAGACCTACGTTGCTCCGCTTTAAGCTTCAGCTCAGCTATAGCTGCTTTTCTCACATCTCTGGCAGGAAACTGTTCCTCAAAAATGGAACAGTTTCTTGTGAAATGTCTCTCAACGTTCGATTTTTATGAGACTCAAGTCGCTACTCATTCACCAGCGTTCTGGTTCGAATTTTACCGATCATTTTATTTATCACTGCAGCACCTCAGGCACCATTTAAGGTGGAATGGGACAATTCGAACAAGAAGCTGGACTTCAGCCTCGTAAAACTTTGAATGTTTGAGACATTTCACAAGAAACTGTTCCACTTTTGAGGAAAAGTTTCCTGCCAGAGATGTGAGAAGAGCAGCTATAGCTGAGCTGAAGCTTAAAGCGGAGCAAAGTAGGTCCTGCGTTTTCGTTTATATTGAGTTTTTAGCCTGAACTAGCACATCAGCACATACTGAGACACATTTACAGCCAAGACGGTAAACTGGGCATTAAATGTTGTGGCTCCCAAAGTGGTTAGATTTTTTCAGGAAGGGCAAAACGGCCATTCTTAACATTTTGGTTGCCCTAAACCAAATGACCATGTTTATACACAGGCAAGCAAACACAACCATCTTCCACAGAGAAAGTGACTTCAGCCAATGTGAAATTACAACATAACCAAGCTGAGGCCGACACCGTCACCCACCACAGCAGCTCAGGCTGAGCCTGCTTCTGTTAGACGACCCACAGTGTTCTGCACTCGGTTTTCCATTAAAAGATGCTTTGCTTCCATCCAAAGAAGCACAAACACCTAGATTTGCAATGCCTGTTAGGCCCTGTCTGAACTGGCTGGACGACGCTACGTGCCCTGTAGGACCCTGTCACCAGGAGATCTACAGCTACAGTGATACTACAGCCGTCTGTAGCTGAGGCAAGTACACTATATGGCCAAAAGTATGTGGACAAACCTGCTAGTTACTGAGTTTAGGTGTTTCAGACACACTCAGGGATTTCGGTTGTACTGGGAGGAGTTTCGGTTGTACATATGACGTTGCGTGAGCGGCAGGTCGAAAAGAAGCAGTCGTGGTTTCACAGGTTTCGGAGGAAGCCTGTGCTAACCCCACCCTCCTAGCACTGGTGGCACTGTGCGATTGGGTCCTAAGTAGCAGGTGGAATTGGAAACGACTAAAATTGGGGAGAAAATTGGGCCAAAAATAAATAAATAAATAAATATTTAGCGTAAGTTTCCCCTTCTTACCACATTTAGAGCCTTACGTGCCACTAACTCAGAACAGCCCACATTAAAAAAAAAATGGACCAACATTGTTGTTTGACTTACAGACTAAAAATGCTGACATAAGATAAAAGAACTGTGTTGTTTTTAAAGGACTGGCTTATGCAACGTGGACAAAAAATGAAAGGAAGCAGCCTCACGGCCCCCAACATCAGCCATACCCCTCATTTCAGCCACTTATGCAGTCAAAGTTGATTTCTAACGCGCAGCTGAGGTGCGCGTGTTGGTTTAACAACCTTGTTCAAGTACTTTTAAAATGGCAAAAACTCAAGAAAGTGCAAGGCTGAGCTGCACACGGCCCCCCGTTACTACACGCCGAGACTTCACTGAGGGGCTGCAGGAGCTGCAGAGCCTGGGCAGGTCCTCCAAAGTGCTTACTGCTGCATTAAAACTCGCACTGCAGTAAATTAGAAAGACACTTTTCCACAGTTCCAGTAGTTTTTTCGTCCAGGGCTCTGATGGCTTGATTTAAATAATGCAAACTAGATTTAAATCCACAGTGAGCAGCGCACTCGCACTGTCTGGTCCACACACTGAAAAGGGGCATTACCTACTTAACCGATTCACAATGTGAATGACAACTAAATGACCTCACAGCCTTCAGGCCAGAGCACCTAACACACACCAGCAAATCCAGGACCTCTGGGTGAACTGAACCTCTGTGTGATTGTTGGAACGTTCTTCACCGTTTAAATGTTCCAGCAGCCGCTTCCGATCAAGCTTTCCGACGTGGAGAACCATTCCAGATTGTGAAATATTGTCGGAAGAGGTAAACGGGGGTTAAAATTGGGCTAGAAACTCTAGTGTTCGCCCAGCTTTGCACAATTTACATACTACCAACTTCTACGAACCACTGAGCGCGTTTACTCAATAATCTGATCGTAATCGGATTTATCTGATGATGCAAACAGTCGTGTAAACACCACACTCTGATCTAGAAATCTGGTTAAGGAATAAAGAGGCTGGACTGTAGCTCAGTAATCAGGTTTCTCAGTGCCTGTGAACTCTTACTCGGATTTCTTTCGGAGTTCGCAGCCCGAGCACGTGAGAAAACAAACCAGACGCAGCAAAACACTTTTGGAGCGACGCTGAAACCAAATACATTCACGACAATATGAAGGATTTAAATATTCTTCGTCTTCTAAACGATGCACATTCATTTTTTCAGGTTTGTTCAAGTTTGAGTTTTACGTTATGTTTACGTCACGT
>NC_051222.1:9072135-9089635 GCF_015220715.1 Pygocentrus nattereri | reverse complement strand
TCTCTCAGTCTTCTCTCAGTCTTCTCTCAGTCCTCCCTCAGTTCTCTCTCAGTCCTCACTCAGTTCTCTCTCAGTTCTCTCTCAGTTCTCTCTCAGTTCTCCCTCAGTTCTCACTCAGTTCTCTCTCAGTCCTCTCTCAGTCCTCTCTGTCCTCTCTCAGTTCTCTCTCAGTTCTCTCTCAGTCTTCTCTCAGTCCTCTCTCAGTTCTCTCTCAGTCGTCTCTCAGTTCTCTCTCAGTTCTCTCTCAGTTCTCTCTCAGTTCTCTCTCAGTTCTCCCTCAGTCCTCTCTCAGTTCTCTCTCAGTTCTCTCTCAGTCTTCTCTCAGTTCTCTCTCAGTTCTCTCTCAGTCTTCTCTCAGTTCTCCCTCAGTTCTCTCTCAGTTCTCCCTCAGTCCTCTCTCAGTTCTCCCTCAGTTCTCTCTCAGTTCTCCCTCAGTCCTCTCTCAGTTCTCTCTCAGTCTTCTCTCAGTTCTCTCTCAGTTCTCTCTCAGTTCTCCCTCAGTCCTCTCTCAGTTCTCTCTCAGTCTTCTCTCAGTTCTCTCTCAGTTCTCTCTCAGTCCTCTCTCAGTCCTCCCTCAGTCCTCTCTCAGTCGTCTCTCAGTTCTCTCTCAGTCGTCTCTCAGTTCTCTCTCAGTCCTCTCTCAGTCCTCCCTCAGTCCTCTCTCAGTCGTCTCTCAGTTCTCTCTCAGTCGTCTCTCAGTTCTCTCTCAGTCCTCTCTCAGTCCTCTCTCAGTCCTCTCTCAGTTCTCTCTCAGTCCTCTCTCAGTCCTCTCTCAGTTCTCTCGCAGTCCTCTCTCAGTCCTCTCTCAGTCCTCTCTCAGTCCTCCCTCAGTTCTCTCTCAGTCCTCTCTCAGTCCTCTCTCAGTTCTCTCTCAGTCCTCTCTCAGTTCTCCCTCAGTTCTCTCTCAGTCCTCTCTCAGTCCTCTCTCAGTCCTCTCTCAGTTCTCTCTCAGTTCTCTCTCAGTTCTCTCTCAGTCCTCTCTCAGTTCTCCCTCAGTCCTCTCTCAGTCCTCTCTCAGTCGTCTCTCAGTCCTCTCTCAGTTCTCCCTCAGTCCTCTCTCAGTTCTCTCTCAGTCCTCTCTCAGTCCTCTCTCAGTCCTCTCTCAGTTCTCCCTCAGTTCTCTCCCCAGTTATCACCGTTTATGGTTCTCCGTTGACTCGTCAATCAACGACAATATCCCTCACCCTGCTGTCCAGGCCTATGGTGTGGCAGTCATGTACGATACTCAGTCTCCTGTACAGCAGCTGCAGAGCTGAAAAGCTGAGGACGTGCCGCATTGGAGAAAGACGTAGATACTGCAGGCAGAAACAACAGGTTTGGTAGCGTCCATGAAACACACAGAGGAACCTCTAAACACCCTCTCCCTCAGAGGACACTCGGACAAAGCAGTGCCCCTCAAACACGTTCACCCCATGCTCAGCAGCCCAGGGAGCTCCGAGGTCACACTGGGACAAACTGATGGATGATGCAGGGCTGAGTTAGTGCCAGCGACTGCATTGGTCACACACACACACACACACACACACACACACACACACACACAGTAAGTAATTAATGTGGCGAATGCAGAGATCTCCTCGTCTTTTCCTGATGCTTCTACATCACTACAACAACACATCAGTCCTCAGATACGCTGTGCTGCTTGCGTCCAGGAGCTTTTGTTGACAGGCTGCAGGCGTAACGCAAATGAAAATCATTAACTGCGCCCGTTTGCTGTGAGCCGAAGGGTAAAGGCCGCGTTTTCAGTTAATACGCTGTTGCCTAAGCAGCCACTGAGAAGCGTGCAGCTCAGAGAAACCCTGTACAGCTTTACGGTATAATCACGTTACGCGCAAAAACAGGTACTCCGACTCTTATAGCTGCTGTGGGAAGAAAACCTCGTATCTCCGTTTTCAGCGGTCGTCATAATTTGAAAAGGCCTGGTGTCTTTTTTCATAGCGTGTAAGTGTCATGAAGGATGGACTGACTCTTCTCCTGTAAAGTTCCCACTGTGGAGACACGTTTCCTTCTGATAACGTGTGATGTGAGACACAGCTGTGTGTGAATCTTTGAGCATCTCGAGTTAAACAACATACTGTGTTTATTTTTGACATGAAACTGGACATTACATTGTCCACCTCCCTGTTTCTACACTCACTGTCCACTTTATCAGCTCCACTTACTGTAGAGCTGCTCTCTGTAGTTCTACAGTTACAGACTGTAGTCCATCTGTTTCTCTGATACTCTGTTACCCTGTTCTTCAGTGGAAATGCAGAGAAACAGATGGACTACAGTCTGACTACAGTCTGACTACAGTCTGTAACTGTAGAACCACAAAGAGCTCCTACACAGCAAGTGGAGCTGATGAACTGGACAGTGGGAGGTGGTCCTGATGTTTGATTGGTGTAAGTTACTAAATTCTCTACAGGGAACAAATGTAAATATGCCATTTCTACATGTGTGCTGAGTTTAATCTATTAGAAAAATATTAGACATAAACCACAGAAAGTGCCATCATTTGGGCACAGGCCACGTTTTATTACAGCAGAAACTCCTCCCAGTACAACAGAAACTCCTCCCAGTACAGCACAAACTCCTCCCAGTACAACAGAAACTCCTCCCAGTACAACCGAAACTCCTCCCAGTACAGCACAAACTCCTCCCAGTACAACCAAAACTCCTCCCAGTACAACGGAAACTCCTCCCAGTACCACGGAAACTCCTCCCAGTACCACAGAAACTCCTCCCAGTACCACAGAAACTCCTCCCAGTAAAGCACAAACACCTCCCAGTACAACAGAAACTCCTCCCAGTACCACAGAAACTCCTCCCAGTACCACAGAAACTCCTCCCAGTACAACAGCAACTCCTCCCAGTACAACAGAAACTCCTCCCAGTACAACAGAAACTCCTCCCAGTACAACAGAAACTCCTCCCAGTACAACAGAAACTCCTCCAGAGAGAATCATGGTGGACACACCAAATGAAATGAAATGCTTAATAACAACATGGACACACACAACTGGTCAAAAGATGACTTAATGACCAGTTGGTAACTGGTTGCCAGCGCATTTGCATATTCTATCCCACACAGCAATGGCATTTCAGTCTGACTGACCGGAGACTCATTTGACCACCAAGTGTAAATGCATGGGGCTAAAATCTTGCCTAGATACAATCCCGACCCGAGTCACATGAAGTGACCAGGTCTTAAGAGGGTCTCAGGATATTAATATTAATTAATAATGTTCAGAAAGCCGTTTAAAACGAATCCAGTCCCTTTACTTCTCTGTCAGCTCTCCTGGTCAACATGGCATTTATTGCCAAGTACTGTCAACATACGTTAATTCAAAAGTATAAAGAAATAATAATTTATGCATAAAAAGAATAATTTCTTTCTGTTTTGAATATAGAACATGCTGTCCAGTGAGCTACCATGTTTCCCGGAGACAGAACGAGCCCACAGCCCTGCATTTCTTTCAGCCAAAGTTATTTTTTCTGTTTTCTTTTGGGGTTTTTCGCCTTCATGAATGCTTAAGTCACAATGCAGATCCCTGGCCGCTGTAAGTAAAATCCTCTCTGTCTACAGAGCATGAATAACACCCAATACTCCAGGACTGACAGCGTTTCCACCCATCATCAGATTCAGCCCATGAAAGGCTTGATAATTAGCTGATACACTGAATTAGGTGCTGAAGCGCTGGATGCTCCAGGGAGTTGGGCGCTGGGCGTGAGCGATCGAGTGGCTTTAATTACTAATGGAAAAAAAAAAACAAGCACCATTTACGTTTAAAGCACTGCAGGTTCAGCAATACGCTGAAGACGAAATAACAGTTAGCTGGTCCTGAAGACTTGCAAGCGTGTAACAGCTGTCAACATCAAACGAGCTCTGACTCCAGGCTCTGTTCCTGATTTCGGGCTGATTTAACCCATGGCTGCCCAACCTTCCATCTTTCCAGCCCTAATTTGACGCACCTGCCTGTCCAGAACCAGGGCTTAGCACCCTTGATCCGAGCTAAGCTTTCCAAACGTTAACAAGCTCCACTTAACCAGAAACCTGGAAGTCACGCAAACTGGGTTTCTCATATTAATCTGATTTTAACTTGAAACAGCTGAGTGACAGGCTGTGCTCAGCAGACCAAAGCACAGACCACAATGTCCAACCAGCAGCAAACGGTCACAACTGGATCTCGATGTCCGTTAACGTAAAAGTGGTTCTGGAAAATTTGTGCACTGTGCAATATCCAAAGACATGGGAGTAAAGAGGTACACCGACCGCAGGAGCCTGTGGGTATCACCTGGAACGCTTCTGCCTCAGGACTAAGGATCACTTCGCCATTGACCGTGTCTCTTTGGCGTATCTACCTTAGATACTTTCCCCCAGGATAGAGTTCAAATCAGATTTTTAGTCCTGACAACTACAAACAGTAGAGCAGTTGCTCCTTTTCACCGAGTTTTTCCTGTGGGGAAAATCTTCATTTTGAGTTATGTACAAACGAAATCCCTGCGTGTGTCTGAAACACCTAAACTCAGTAACTAGCAGATGTGTCCACATACTTTTGGCCATATAGTGTACTTGCCTCAGCGCAATAAGGCTACCTGAAATATACTGAGATTAATTGATTTCATGCTGTAAATCTTTTATTTTCCAACCTCTGGCACTGCACAGAGCCTTCTGACAACAACCAAACAGGACTCTTCCCCTGACATCATCTGATATATAATAATAATAATAATAATAATAATAATGATAGAATTTTCTTTAGAAGCACCTTTGAAGATACTGTACAAGCATTAAGACCAAAAATGATAATAAATAAATAAATAAACACAAACACGGCAATAAACAACTGTTTACAGCTGAAATCTAATACACTTGTAAATGATGATGCTGAATGTCATCAGTACCGCTCAACACCGGTCCAGACTGAGGAGGAATGTTCCCCGGACGTCCACCGTCCATCTGATCATCAGAACACCCCTGTGTGTAATTTTGTGGCAGTCAACAAGAAAACACCTGCCTTCTGGTCACTGAGCAGGAGGGGTCTGGAAAGTGACCTCAGCTGTGGGTGTACGAGCCTCAGAGAGACGGATGGGGAAATCTGAACGATATTGGGGACTTAATTAAATGAGTAAATGTCACACAATATTAGAGCCAAGCTGCTCCCTCCATCTCTCTCTCTCTCTCTCTCTCTCTCTCTCTCTCTGTCTGTCTCCTCTCTGACTCTCTCTCACTCTCACTCTCTCCTCACACACACACACACACACACACAATTAAATATGAGCTCCAGGAGGTTTATTAAAGCAGAGGTAGACAAGTTGACAACTGCATGTGCGTCCACAGAGCAGACAGGCTGAGGCCACTACACACCAATCAGAGGGAATCAGAGACAAACACTTCTCCTGAGTAAACATACTGCACTATAAACCCTCATTTCCTGTCTCTTAGGTCACCACACAACAAAAGTCCTCCTAGTTTAACTGAAATCCCTCCCAGTACAACTGGAACTCCTCCTGGTATAACCAAAATCCCTCCCAGTACAACTGGAACTCCTCCTGGTATAACCAAAATCCCTCCCAGTACAACTGGAACTCCTCCTGGTATAACCAAAATCCCTCCCAGTACAACTGGAACTCCTCCTGGTATAACCAAAATCCCTCCCAGTACAACTGGAACTCCTCCTGGTATAACCAAAATCCCTCCCAGTACAACTGGAACTCCTCCTGGTATAACCAAAATCCCTCCCAGTACAACTGGAACTCCTCCCTGTATAACTGAAATCCCTCCCAGTTCAACTGGAACTCCTCCTGGTATAACCAAAATCCCTCCCAGTACAACTGGAACTCCTCCTGGTATAACCAAAATCCCTCCCAGTACAACTGGAACTCCTCCCTGTATAACTGAAATCCCTCCCAGTTCAACTGGAACTCCTCCTGGTATAACCAAAATCCCTCCCAGTTCAACTGGAACTCCTCCTGGTATAACCAAAATCCCTCCCAGTACAACTGGAACTCCTCCTGGTATAACCAAAATCCCTCCCAGTACAACTGGAACTCCTCCTGGTATAACCAAAATCCCTCCCAGTACAACTGGAACTCCTCCTGGTATAACCAAAATCCCTCCCAGTACAACTGGAACTCCTCCGAACTCCTCCTGGTATAACCAAAATCCCTCCCAGTACAACTGGAACTCCTCCTGGTATAACCAAAATCCCTCCCAGTACAACTGGAACTCCTCCTGGTATAACCAAAATCCCTCCCAGTTCAACTGGAACTCCTCCCAGTATAACTGAAATCCCTCCCAGTACAACTGAAACTCCTCCCAGTATAACTGAAATCCCTCCCAGTACAACTGGAACTCCTAGTTTCTTTACATATGGATTAATTAAACTACTTTCTTTGCAGAACATTTCAAGTAAGTAGACTCAAAGTAAAATGATCCCATCTTCAAGCGTTTTAACTAACTGTGGCTCTAATAATGGAGTGTATTGTAGTTGTTCTGTTTATTCAGAAACGAAGCCCTCTAAGTGTAGAAAAAACTAAAATAAAAAATAAATAAGTGAGTATTTTCACTGGGAATTGTGGCTGGCAACCTTAATCAATGTTGAAGTTTGGCCTGGCTGCAAGCAACTAAGCTGAGACTTCTGCTCATGTGCCAACTAGAACGCAACTGATCGCTTTCTATTTTTGTATCATTTACCAAATGAAAAGTTTGGTAACAATTTTGAAAAATACGCTCATCAAAAACGGAAAATAATACAGTAAATTTAGCATACCTGCCTCAGCAGACCACACTGACGTACACTGGGCTCTGTCTGCTTTTCCAGTTTCAGTCTGGCTTATTTTATTATTTTAAAATTTAGAATTTCTACTTCAGTCAAACAAAAGCACGAAGCAAACTAAATAAAACCGCCTCAACGGAAAGTGGGCTCTTCTGCACGCTGATACTCCTAATATGTGCTCCACCTGCAGCTCCCTTCCTTTGACCCTGAGATAAAATTTAGTATGTTCCATAAGTTAATCTCAGCATTAATAATCGTGTCATATATGGCCATATGCAGGGAGACTGATGAGAGCAGCACCCTGAGTGGATGGAGAGTGAGCGAGAGAGAGGTGTGACGAGACACTGTTTATTCAATAAGAAAGAGTGCCACTCTTCATAAAGGATGGAACGCATGGACTGATGAATGACTGAAACACTGTCATTCAGTCAAACTCGGACGACTCACAAGGACATTGCTATGGAAACTCTCTTACCCGCCTCCCCCCAACATCCTGTCTGCGTGTTGCTCTCCTGTCTATTCAGGCTGAACTTTCATCCCTGAATTAGTTTTTCGGAAGTACAGTGAAACAACAGTTTTCCATTCGCTCGGCTCGTCATCTTTCAGTCCACACACAAACCAGAAAGCGTTGCTTGCTGGAGATCAGAGTTTTTTTACTGTTGTTCAACAACTGAAATTTTAGCCCAACTTTTCCTCAAATTCCTAAATTCAAGAGTTGAGTTCAGTTGAAGGCTGGCCCGGATAATCCGAACACTCCAGTACTCGTTTGTTTCATCGGTATGTGTCCCAGAACCTGTAGACAGAACAGCTCCTGTTTATATGTGGAAGACGTTCATTTAGGAGCACAACGACATGCAAATTTCATGTAGTGATGCACAATATTGCCCAAGGTATTCCGTCGTCTGCCTTCGCACACATATGAACTTGATCCATAGGGTTTAATATGATGTCGGCCCACCCTTAGCAGCTATAACAGCTTCAACTCTTCTGGGAAGGCTTTCCACAAGGGTTAGGAGTGTGTTTATGGGAATTTCTGACCGTTCTTCCAGAAGCGCATTCGTGAGGTCAGACACTGATGAAGGCCTGGCTCACAGTCTCCGCTCTAATTCATCCCAAAGGTGTTCTGTCAGGTTGAGGTCCGGACTCTGTGCAGGCCAGTCAAGTTCTTCAACACCAAACTGGCTCATCCACGTCTTTATGGACCTGCTCATGTTGGAGCAGGAAGGGGCCGTCCCTAAACTGTTCCCACAAATTTGGGAGAATGAAATTGTCCAAAATCTCTTGGTGCTGAAGCTTTAAGAGTTTCTTTCGCTGGAACTAAGGGGCCGAGCCCAACTCCTGAAAAACAGCCCCACACCATGATCCCCCCTCCACCAAACTACACACTACAAACCCAGAATCTGCTCTAGAGTCCAGTGGCGGCGCTTTACTCCACTGCATTCCACGCTTTACATTGCGCTTGGTGATGTAAGGCTTGGATGCAGCTGCTCGGCCATAGAAACCCATTCCATGAAGCTCTCTACGCTGTTCTTGAGCTGATCTGAAGGCCACATGAAGTTTGGAGGTCTGTAGTGACTGACTCTGCAGAAAGTCGGTGACCTCTGCGCACCAAGCGCCTCAGCATCCGCTGACCCCAGTCAGATCATAAAGGGAGCTATTTTCTAATGTGGCCCAATCACTCCAGAATCCACAACCCAATAGAGGTGGACTCTAAAACCAAATAGAGGTGGACTCTAAAACCCAATAGAGGTGGACTCTAAAACCCAATAGAGGTGGACTCTAAAACCCAATAGAGGTGGACTCTAAAACCCAATAGAGGTGGACTCTAAAACCAAATAGAGGTGGACTCTAAAACCCAACAGAGGTGGACTCTAAAACCCAATAGAGGTGGACTCTAAAACCCAATAGAGGTGGACTCTAAAACCCAATAGAGGTGGACTCTAAAACCCAATAGAGGTGGACTCTACATCCAATTAGAGGTGGACTCGAAAACCAATTAGAGGTGGATTCTACATCCAATTAGCAGCAGTAGAAACGCTTATGGCAAAATCTGTAATGGCAGTGTTTCATTGGAAGGCAATGGTAACGAGTGATAAGACCACCAATTCTTTCTGAGGTACAGTACTTTTTTGACCGGTACCCCACAAATAAGACAGTTAACAATGTACAAACATTCTGCAACACATTAATAGGAAAACCTTTACCTGAATGTCCCAGCCTGGCGTCCTCGAGCATTCACTCGTCTCCTGTTGTGTTTTTAAATATTTTACTGAAAAAATATATTTTATGGTTATTTTATTTATTAAGTAAGGTTCTTATTAGCAATCATATAACAGTAAACACTAATTATGCATAGTAAATAAACAAACTTAGGTTAAGCACTACCAGTACCAGAAGGGAAAGAGTGTTATTGGTCCATTCCCAACAAAGTATTTGCGTTTCAGATTTATCTTCCACATCTTCCACTCTGTCCTAAAATTCTTGTAAAATGTGAGACGACAGAGTTTGGGCTATCAAAAGCTGTTGTGAACACATTTTCTAACCTTATTTGTCGATACGTTATACATTCATCCTGGAAAAACGGGATTTTTTAAACCCCTTAAATGGCCAGCACCACCGTCGGGCCCGAGGTTGTATTACATGCTAACCTATAATAGTTCAGCCAGTTTGGGCTGAAGACCCTGAACAATAAGCTGTAGTGTGCAATAGATGTGGCATCTTAAGGGCTTACTGTACACCGATCAGGCATAACATTATGACCTTGTTTCTACACTGTGCTGTGTCTGATCCACTCGCACCAGCACAACACACACTAACACACCACCACGTCAGTTACTGCAGTGCTGAGAATGGTCCACCACCCAAATAGTACCTGCTCTGTGAGGGTCCATGGGGGTCCTGACCACTGAAGAACAGGGTAACAGAGTATCAGAGAAACAGATGGACTACAGTCTGTAACTGTAGAACTACAGAGACCAGCTCTACAGTAAGTGGAGCTGATAAACTGGACAGTGGGTGTAGAAACAAGGCGGTGGTCCTGATGTTGGGTGTAAACGTTACGGTGTAATGAACAGGAACGTTTGCTTATTTGAATATTTGTGCAAAACTGGTATCCAAGTAATAACAAGAGGCAACAAACAACCCAGAATGCCTGTCAGTCAACCCTACAAAGGGAAGTGGCACATGACAGCTAATGGGTGCTGGAGAGCAGGAGGTAGTTTGTGTAATGAGGTCAGACAAAGCGAAAGCCTAGGTGTGTGGAGTTATTGATCCGAGACAAGTCCGGAGAAACTGGCTGATCGATCTGAATGAGGCAGAGAGGAAAAAAAAGGGAGCGAAGCGCAGAAGGGAAACAAAGGAAGGCATTTTTGGTTTGACAGAGGAAATAAATTGTGTGGCTTTTCTCGAAATCCCACCAATAATCATGGATATGGGAATGTAGAAAGCTGACGGTTTGGATTCAAGTCGCTTCAAACGAGAACAACGTCCTTTGTCGAAACGTCGCTCCACGTCGACTGACTGTATTCCTCTTTTACTTTATTCTCTTCTGCCGTGTCTATTACACACACACACACACACACACACACACACACACACACACACACACGCTCTCCATCAGTTTTATGGCAAAACATTTCAGGCACGGCAGCAAATGAGATGCTTCTAATCAAACATTATTCAATTAAACTGCGGCTGCGACAATCGCGCAGTCTATTAGATTAAACACCCTATATTAGCTATTAGGCCTGTAATGCCTTCTTGTGATGAATCCAACTTAGAGCAAAAGGGGAGAGAGAAACAGACTGAAGATGAAAAGAGGGAGGAGCGGGGGGTGGGGGGAGGTGGGGGGGGGGCAGCACATGCAGTGTGCCGCACGACAAGGTGTCTGACGTAATGTAAGGTGAAGGAAGCAGAACACGATGAAAAGAAAGCCAGCGTCACCGACCTCAGACGAAATGCAGCCCACAGAACTCGGGACAACTAAGACAGCACCTGCAAGACCCCACGAATGAATTCGGATGGGGTACAAGCCATAAATCCAAGCTTCGCAGCTGCAAAGGACCCAGAGAGCCGGTCGTCCTAACGTGAGTGAACAGCACGTAATGCAGGAAGCACAAGCACCGTCCATCCGGATCAATTCAGCTTTATTTGTTGGGAGCGCTTCACAATAGATAGTCATAAATAAGCTCCGGCCGAGGACAACCTGGACTACGGAGCCAGTTCAGATGGAGGAAAGGATTTAGAGGGAACTCTGAGGTTTCAGTGCTTCTTCCAGCGCTCCAAGACTGCTACATTTTAAAAAATTAAGCAACGCTTAGTCGTCGCACACTGGGGAAATTTCACATCTCAATCTGACCCATCCATGCAGTGAAGCACCACACGCACTAGGGGCAGTGAGCCCTATCCACAGCACCTGGGGAGCAGTTGGGGATTAGGTGCTTCGCTCAAGGGCACCTCAGTCACATACTGTCGGCTTATGGGATCGAGCCAGTTACAAGGCCTCCAACCCACGGCTGCCCCAAGAGATGGGCTGGCTCAATGATCTAAAGAGATCACTGAGCCTAAAACATTTATCTCAATTTCAACAAGCAGGTAAGGGACTTTTCCTTCATTGAAGATGTTTCTCCAAAGTGGGAACAGTGGGAAAAGTCACACTTTTAGAAAAAAAGAAACACTTTTCATTCTTCAACGTACAAACAATGCAAATGTTCCCCTCGTGGGTACAGCGGGGTTTTAAGGTCCAACTATATTAGATTTTTCCAGAGGAAAGGTGCACATTTTTATAACCTAATATTTTAAATCAGAACATTAAAATAAAAAACCTAGAGATGAGATGAGGGTATAGAGTTTAATTAACTCAGTGGTCTGGGGGTCCCACCGCATTATTGTACAGCCATAACAATCTATGGGGAAATACCAGAGGTTTAAAATATCACAAGTAGCCAGTGTTGGGTTCTCCTTTAGCAGCAGTAGCCAGTCAGCAGCCTGTCCGTGTTGGCCGCCCTCTCACACGCACACGCACACACACACACACACACACACACACACACACACACACACACACAAATGCACTAATTATCCCAACACCACGTGTGATATAGATGTGCGGGGCTGAACAGCGCGATGTTCTTCACAGAAAATGAGCAAAGACCAAGAAATCTGAGGTTAAAATAATAATAAATTGCTTCATTTTTTCTTCTGGTAAACACTGAAAATGGGTCCCACAGACACAACACCACACAAGGGTTAAACAATACGACTGAAAATGATTATGGTACAACCAGGTTCCCTGACTAATGGTACTGAAGACCAGGAGTGCAACAATTATTCGACTATTCGATTATTATTCCATTCCAAATTAGTTGGCAACTAATTTAATAGTCCCTTAGTTGGTGACGTCATCACGCGTCTTCCTCGCTCACTAGGGATGTTTTAACATTACTGCTCACTGGACAGTCGACAGAAGCACGACGGCAGCCTCAAGAACAAAATTCTGTTGGTAAATGCCACATCTTTGTAGAGGGGACTTGGTCAAAGAGAAAAGAAAAGAAACTGCCCCAAAAACAAAACAGAGTGAAAAGAGGGCTGAGAGAAGAAATTGCCCTCCAAAAAAAAAAAAAGAGGGCTGGAAAAAACAAAAGAGAGTATTTGCTTCAAATTACTCACAAAAAACAAAAATCCCAGCCGTACCAGAGGCGTCTGCTGAAAGACCCAAGAAGGGAAGCAAAGTCCGCCTGACGCCATAATTACGGTGGCAGCGTCTTCGTGTTTTCATTTTCGTTTGTTTCACCTTTCGTTAAGCCTTTGTTTCAGCACGTCGGTTGTAGCGTCTCTTTGTCGTTTGTTCCCGCACTTTTTTTACCGCCTTCCTTGAGGCGCTTGTACCGTCGCCGCTAGCGCACTCTAGTGGTGCAGCGGTAGCGCCGCAGGCCGTCGATCATAACAGCGACGGTTCAAACGTCGGTCCGGGTGCCTCGTTAACAGCGACTGCATATTCCGTGGCCTTTTTGTTTTTGCTGGGTTTCGGTTCTGCACTTGGGCCCGCCTCCTTGCCATCCCATAACAAATACACTGTTTAAATTCGATAGCTTTTTATTTACTTGATTAAAAGAAAAGGGACTTAGTTTTCTTATTCGGGGTGGTTGGTTAGTGTAGTGGTTAACACCTCTGCCTTCTACGCTGTAGTCTGGGGTTCAATCCCCACCAGGGCAAACACCCTACACTATACCAATAAGAGTCCTTGGGCAAGACTCCTAACACCACCTTGGCCTCCCTGTGTAAAACTGATCAAACTGTAAGTCGCTCTGGATAAGAGCGTCAGCCAAAATGCCGTAAATGTAAAGTTTTATTGCTGTTACTTTGTACGTCCTTGGTTTTAAATTTGACTTTTACGTTAGCAGGAAAGTTGATTAAAACAGTGATTTTCTTTAAATAAGTTATTCATCTTTACGGTCTTCAATGTTAGTTAGTAAATTCACCTCAAGCTAAATTTAAATGCTGATGGCTACATAAAATGTATTCGATAACAAACGAGCGATTCATAATCCGAATAATCAATTACTCGTTTCAATAATCAATAGATTATTTGACTATCAAATTAGTCGTTTGTTGCAGCCATACTGAAAACATATCCTTAAGGGTGCCACCCAAAGACTTGGACAGTGACTCAAGACTTGACTTGAATTTGCACCCAGAGATTTGAGACTCAACTCAAATTTGCCCTCCAGACTAGACTCAGTTTGGGTTACATGGTTCTTTCCCACCCACCACCTCAGTGACAAGTGGGGGGACCACCCCAGTGACAGTTTGGTACCTTTTTTAAGCGAGTGCAGGGGGCTTTTTAAAATCTTTTGCTAACATATAGAATTCAGATGATTTGTGAACTCTGATCCACTCGCACCAGTGCAACACACACTAACACACGACCACCACGTCAGTGTTACTGCAGTGCTGAGAATGACCCACCACCCAAATGATACCTGTGAGGGTCCATGGGGGTCCTGACCACTGAAGAACAGGGTAACAGAGTATCAGAGAAACAGATGGACTACAGTCTGTAACTGTAGAACTACAAAGTGCAGCTATACAGTAAGTGGAGCTGATAAACTGGCCAGTGGGTGTAGAGACGAGGAGGTGGTCCTGATGTTGGGCCTGATGGGTGTATTTCTTTTCTCTTACGTATTTTATGTATATTTAAGTACTAAAGGAGGCCACGCACCTCAGATTTCCACTCACCTTCGCCCCAGTGTAGATGTGATGTGATAGTATAGCAACTGATCTTAGTCCATTTGCCACTCTTGGTGAATCCTTCAGTATGAAGTGAGGACATTTTTCATGAACATGGAAATACACAGGCTTGGGCTTAATAACTGGAGACTAATATGACGAGGAAATCTTCATTTCGGAGCCAGACTGCGTCCCTCAAAAGAAAGCAATCAAGCTTCAACTGCGTCAGTCGTTAATTATTTGATTTTAATTACGAGTGCTGGATGCCTGCGTGGGTCTCGTCTCGACTTGAGGCCCCCGTTAAGCCCCACCCCGAAACCGCTGACTCAGCCAATCAAACGCGGCTCTGTCTTACAGGATAGACAGGGGTCTTGGCTTATTTGTTGCCTGGCAACCAGGTGCTCCCTCAGTAAGGGTTGATCCCTGAGAGAATCCATAGCTAGTGCTTTAATATGGAGAGAAAACCCCCCTCGACCAGCGCTGTACGGACACGCACACACACACACACACACACACACACACACACACACAGACAGGCAGATCTGACCTCACATGACCCAGAGGATCCGCTCATCCACAGCTCCCTGTTGGGTCGATACGTGTGTTAAGGCTCGTGAGGATATGGGAAGGCATTGACACAAGACTTCTCAAGTGGGGCAAACCCATGGTGATGTTACCGTAGCAACCAGCCCTTTCCCGCTGACAAAAGAAGTTCAACTGTGTGTGTGTGTGTGTGTGTGTGTGTGTGTGTTCGGTTAAGTGTTCCACTATGTAGTATTTATTCATTCAGACATTATGTATTTATATTTTATGGAGTACACAAAGTACAAAGACCGTCAGATTCAAAACACACACACACACACACACACACACACACACACACAGTAAGACGCACAGGCACTTCCTCTAACAGCTGATGTTAGGTGACAAGGGCATCACACCATCAAACAACACGTCTGTTTGTCAAAACACAAACCATGGAATGCTTCCTCCCTGCAGCCCACCGGCCGAGACCACTGTTCAGGTCTGTGGGACCCATTCTTAACGTTTACCAAAAGAAAAAATGGAGCCATTTCTTATTATTTTAACCTCAGATTCTTGGTCTTTGTTCATTTTCTGTGACGAACATATAAAATAACCCATTTTCAGTATCTTCACTTTATTCACCCCCCACACGTCTATATTAGATATGTGGGGTTGGGCTGAACCCGCTGGAATAAAAGTGTGGAGGTGCTGCGTCTTTCACTCCGCTCACCTCCTACCTGGCCTGCTGTTAGCGTGTGTGTGTGTGTGTGTGTGTGTGTGTGTGTGAGGGTGGACAGCATGGACAGGCTGCTGACTGGCTACAGCTGCTAAAGGAGAACCCTGACATTTTCAACATCTGGTATTTTAAATTAATTGCATCTGTGGCTGTATTGATTTAAAAGAGTAATGTGGTGGGTCCACCAGACCACTGAGTAACACCACACAAGGGTTAACACTGAACAAGCCACAAAAAACCTTCGTTTTTGAGGCAAACTGCAGTTCCAAGCGACGGCTGCCGTTACATACCAAATGAATCCAATCAGCTGCTCATAGAGTCTATACTTACTTTGTTAGACATCAGACGTCTGATTGAACACATCAATGATAAGTGCTTACCCATACAAATTGAGCTCTGAATGAATTTGTGCGCACTTAAAAAAAAAAAACGAGGTTCTTTAGTGAAGAAAACGATTCTTTGTGGAATCATAAACAGTCAAACAACCCTGAAGGGTTCTCGGCACTATGAAAGTGTTCTTCAGACTGTTGGAGAATGTGCTCTAAACCTTTTTGAAAAGGGTTCTATATAGCACCAAAAAGGTTTCATGCTTGCCACAGTAGCAACAGCAGAACCCTTTTCAGAAAGGTTCTACACAGAACCATCTACAGCACATTCTCCATCTATCTGAAGAACACGTTCACAGCGTAAAGAAAACAAGGTGACAGAAAACAAGGCCCCAATAAAAAAGAAGGACCCAAATAAAAGCCAACACTTTTTACTGTGGCCAGCATGAACCTGCAGACCCTGGAGATGTAATGAGATAAAGAGGCAAATCGTCAGTCTGTCCCCAGCGGTTTGATAGGATTAAAGACTCGCTGTGTCATAAGCTTATTACTGTGAGCATAATTACAACTATATTGTAGCAGGTTTTGATAATAATTCATAATTTAGCAGCTGCATTCACACCATTATGAGCACTGCGCACTGACCAACTACTGACAAAGGACGGGACTAGATACAGACAATTGATTGGTAATTCAATACGGAATTAATTCTAATTTGATGACAAATGACAATAAAGCATTTCTATACTAATGATCTCTTTCTCTGCACGCGTCTGTTGGTGTATTCCCTTTTACATACAGCTGATTCAAAAAGATTCGTCTGATTTCAATGCGCCATACTTTTACAACCGTGAGGCGCCGAGGAACCAATCACAATCCAACTGAAAGAGGGAGTCATAGAGTTTCTGTTACTGGAAGACGGCTCCCTTCAGTCTGCGAGGAGATGAGACCCCTGAGCAGGAAGCGTTCTGTGTTCTCCACTTCAATAAGAGTGAATCCGTCGTAACTGTGCAGCCTGATTTTCGTGGGCAGTGAAGCTCCAACAGCTCCGAGCGTTCGTCACAGGCTCCACAGCACTGGATGATCTCCGAAATCGCGCTGAAAGAGCCGTGAGTGCAGTGACGCCCGGCACGCTCAGTCCAGTATGGATAGAGTTTGACTGTGGTGTTGATGTCGTCCGTACAGCTGGAGGAGGTTCATTCTGACCACTTGTGAAATTACATAATAAACTTCATGCTCATTTAAACCGTTTACAGTTCACTGCATTGATCTGTAACGATTTACAATAGAAACAAATCATTTTGAATCATCCTGTAGAACTAACAGCTAACTAACCAACGCTGTTCTTACTCTTAATATTTAGTCTCTTGTACTGGTGAATAAACAGATCTGTGCAAAAGTCACAAGACTGCCCTTCATTTATTTAATATTCCAGTAAAAAAATACACCTAATTTGTTGCTCATGGTCGTACCTTTTCAGAAATACATCAATAATGTATAAATAAGGGATTTAAAGAATTATTTAAACACTGAGAGGCTCCTAACAACCACCTGGAAGACCTGGCAGAAGCCCATCAGATAAACAGCGCTTAAAGCTTTCATCTTTGAGAGCGAGGAGAAAATCAAGCTGCTTCAGATCTGAAAACATCCACCGGTGTCCATCCTACCATTGCGAGAAGACGACTCGGCGCTGTGGGCCTGAAAGGACGTGTAGCTGTCAAGAAGGTCCAGACCTCAACATCACTGAATGTGTTTGGGATTATTTAGAGTTTGTGATGCAGAAAATACAACCAACTTCTAAGACTGAACTTTGGAGGTCTTTGAAAAGCCAAAAGCAAGCTGCTAACACTTTACTTGGACGGTTCACTGCAGATCCCTCGCAAATGCTCAGTCTGTAACATTCAACTTGGTTCAATTTTATTTTG